>NC_048298.1:106573913-106611846 GCF_013100865.1 Trachemys scripta elegans | reverse complement strand
CAATTGACGCCGCTGATCGTGATCGCGGCTTTTTTTTTTTTTTTTTTGCTTGGGGCGGCAGAAATGCTGGAGCCGGCCCTGTCTACATGGCCAGCAGAAACCCGCAGCAACACGTCTCAGGGCCGGGGTCTGCAGATTCAGGCTCATGCTATGCCACTAAAAAAAGCTGTGTAGACATTTGGGGTGGAGCTCAGGCTCTGCTTCAGAACCTGAGCTCCAGTCCGATCCTGAATGTCTGTACAACTATTTCTAGTGCTTTAGAATGGGCCTGAATCTGTAGATCCAGGCTGTGAGACTCACTGCAGCAGGTTTCTGCTGGCCGTGTAGACATACCCCAGTGAGCAGACTCCCACTTTAGCTCAAGTGGCCTGTGGTTTGGAAGCCAAAGGTTCTAACCCTGCTGCTGCTGTGTGGTCTATCTGATCACCATGGACATCCGTGAGTGGGGATGGAATAACTGGGGGAGAGACCAGATCTCCAGGGACTGCTGCTAGGACGAGCTCTTGGCTGAGATAACAAACACTAATTGAAGGGGCAGCAGCACCCAAGTGTTGTTGCCCCTCGGGGGCTGTCTGTCCCAAGGAAGTCCTGCTGCGGGTGTGAAGTCAGAAGGGAGATCATGTTGGCTAATGGCATTGCTTCCCCCCCTTCCTCTCTTATTGGCTTCTTCCACCTCCCCAGGCGACCTTCCTGTTTTCTCTGATTAAATATACCCCTCTGACCTACAACAAGAAGTACGTGTACCCCTGGTGGGGAGACACCCTGGGCTGGCTGCTGGCCCTCTCATCTATGGTCTGCATCCCTCTCTGGATTGTCTACAAACTCTCCATGATCAAGGGCTCTCTGAGAGAGGTGAGGCTGCTGCGTCGGGAGTGGGATATGGTCCACAGAGGGGTTGATGGGGGCCTTACAGGTCACTGGCATATTGAAGTGACAGCCTCTTGAGGTGTGATTGGTGTGTTGTGGGTTAATAAACAGGAACATAGAATTAAGTTACTGAAGCTCAGTCTATTACTGTAAAGAATTAGTGGCTTTATTGAATTCAAGCTGGCTGGAGGGCTACACAGAAATAGCTGCCTTCTTGTGCGTCGCAGTTATTGGCTCTCCATCACTTGTCAAATGCCGTAGGAAAACAGCTTTGTGGGAAGTGCTGATAGACCAAGTGTAGGCCCCAGGCCAAACGCAGTCCACTGGGGTCTACAGATAGCCTGTGGGCTGCCCTCATCTCAGTGTGGAGGTCTGACCTGTGGGGACTATGGATCCCAGTGTATGATGCAGGCGAGGCTGCATGCTGGGACCTCTAGATTCCCTGCTGAGTCCCCCCCATCTCATTGTTGGAATGGAGAATTGTGGGGGAATCAATGGAGGCTTGAAGCCACCTTTACACTGCCTGTGTTGTGAGGCAGCCAGATGCCTACAAAGCAGTTGGTGTAAGTTAGAGCAGCCTCAGGGCCGCTCTAACTTGCACTGTTTTTCTCCTGGACCAGCACACAGCATGCTGTGACCATGCACCTCCCTCCAGAACGTCCTCTACCTGCCACGAGGCTCCTGTAAGCTGGCTTTAGAGACCTTCTGCACTTTGGGATCCCTGAGCTTTCTCCACCAACTTTTGCCCCCTAGAGCAGTGCATGGGGATGGACTGTAAGGAAGAACTGGGCCCAAAACCTCTGTTGTCTCCCTGTCTGTGGAGAAAAGGCTCTGCTTTTTGTGGACATTTCCATCGGCAGAGCACCTGTTGATGTCCACAGGGGCTGGGTTAGTGCCGTTCTGCACACCCTAGGAATGGCCTTTGGATGTGTACAGCCCTGACTATGAGGAAGCATTGTGGGGTTGGTCTGCATTTGAAACGTGCTGGATGGCTCAGGTGTAAAAGCTGGGGTTGATACGTGGAAGGCTGACTTTGTTTTGACAGCACCACAGCCCTGGTCAGGGACATGGAAGGGAATTTTCCCTGGTTCCACACAAGCCCTGGGGATTCCCAGCTGCTGTTCAAACAGCCAAGGTGGTTTTCAACAGTTGTTTAAATTGTCATATCTGGATGTGGGAATTGGGGCTATTCGAGGACATCCCTGGACTTAAGGGGCTGGCGTCCCAGCATGGGGAGGGCCTACGTGTCATGAACTGGGAATCATTCAGCCAGAGATCCAGATGTGATTACCAAATTCCAACCTGCCTCGCCCCTCCGTGCAGCCCTTGCTGGAAGGCTACTTACAAAGGGGTTGTTTGGTGGGGGTGCAGTTGGGTGGAGGAGGCTGTGGGTGAGCCGGATCTGTCCCTACACCCTTGTTCAACATCCGACTTTGTCTTTCAGAGATTCCGCCAGTTGGTCTGCCCAGATGAGGACTTACCTTTCAGCCTGGGTGTGGGGCAGCCCCTTCCTTCCACCAGACCCGGCCTCCTGATGCTGACAGAGCTAGAGTCCCATTGTTAGGGCCACTGTGGCCCCCTGGATTGGTTGATACACTCCTTCTAGCTGTCAGATGACTCAAGGATTCTCCACTTTCTGAGGGGAGCAGGACTTGTGAGCTGATCTCTCTTCCGCTGGAGGATTTGATGGGCTCAGCAGGGGCTGCCATAGAAGGGTCTCCAGGGACAGTGTGGAGTCAGCGATGCACCTTAATCGTCTCCTGGGGAGCACACACAGGAGCTGATTCAAACAGCTGAGAGTCCCCAACGCTCCAGTGGGTGGGACAGGAGAGACTCAGCCCCGGAGTGGAGACTGTCAAAGGGTCACAGAGGCTCTTCTCCGACATGGACTTTGAGGACCTCTCCATTCATTCCATTAAATCCTGTATCTTATCACATCTGAGTGGCTCTGCATCAGTTTTGTCTCTTGTGCTTTCTTTGTAAGGGAACTCTCCCCTCCGCTCCAGGAGTCATTGCTCCTAGAGGTGCTGTTTGTTTCCAGAACTACACGGAGTCCAATCTGCCAGGCCACCTCTCTGGGCCGGGGTGATGGGTATTTTGGTGGCCCAAGAAGCCAAGTCCAAGGTGGTGATGGAGTGTGTGTGGCTAGTCTAAAGGGGAAAGTCCACACCAAATTAGATACGACTTCCCCTCACTCATCTCCCAGAATTACAGAAAAATTATAGACTGTTACTGCTTTTTGACCCAAGTGGTTATTAGGAGAAACTGATGATGGAGTCAAGCATTCCTGTTTATTTACAAGGAATGTACAAAGTCCCGTTCCTCTGACCACAGTAGGAATTAAATAAGAGATTGTGTCTTTACTCACAGTTCCAAGCCTCTAGTCAGCACTTAGCCCAAAACACTCTCTCAGCTTTTGTTCAGGGCCACATTCCCAATGCTTATCCTGACTCTGTCCTTGCTGTGATTCTCCCTGCTTCTCTGCCTTTTGGCCTCTCTTCCTCAGACACACAAACCTTCTCAAAACAATATCCAGCAAAACCTCTCCACCCACAAATGCCTTGTGCCTGTGTTGTGGATGGAGGCCTCTGTTGTTTCAGCTACCTGCTACCAGCTTCCAGCTACCAGCATAGGAGCTTAAATGTTTTTTACAATGATCTTAAATGAAGGGCGGCACTGACATCCAACCTATAAGAACCATCCCAAGAAGGGCCACACGGATGCCTCTTCCTTCGTCAGGCCCTGAACAGAGCTGATAAACCCAAAGGAAGGTAGGAGCTCAGATCCGTGACTCTGAAACCCAAGAGTAGAGGCTGCTGCAAGGCAGGAGTGAGGTGTGCTGGCCAGGCTGTGTGGGGATGCCGGACTGAAATGGCAGGAGATACAGCAAGAGCAGGAGTAGAGTAATGCACTGGCAGAGGGTTTGTGTTTTCTCCAGGGGAGAGGCTTGATTTTAGGACTAAAGAAGTCTTTGCAGGCCAGGACTATGGTGTTAGGGCAGGTCTGGAGGTTTCTGCAGTTCAGGTGCTTTGCAGGGTGGATGGGAGGGAGAACTGGAGTAGCAGGGGATGCTGGAGGCCAGCATGGAGGTGCATTAGCAGATCTGCATTGGGCCCCTAGGACAGGAATTGCAGCTAGTGACTGGTGTATTGGGAGGTCAGGCAGAGCTGTGCAGCCCAATGTAAATGTAATACTTATTTGTGAATATTGTTTAGATGGCATCTTTAAGCAGTAAGTTCCCATGTAAATATTCAGGGTGGGTGGAGACCATAATGTCTCCCTGGCTGCAGAGGTCAGGTGCTCTTTTTTTCTCTCCTCGCCGAATGTGTTCCAAAGCAGGAGCACACAAGACGTTGAGCCAAGTCTCCCAGCAATTTCTGGATTGCAGCTGAATCCTTGTATATGTTACTGCAGGATTTCAGTCCCCTGAGCCTTTACTGTGAGCCTCTCACTAGGACTGCTCAGGATATCCCAATTGGGTGTTTGATCAAAAACAAAACAGAAAAGGTGCAATTGCTGCTGGTAGGCACAAGGTGGCCTCGCTACTTTAGATCCTGCTAATATAGTAGCAACCATTGCAAAAATAGTCATTCGGGTGAATTTACAGCTAAGCCGGCCAGAGGCTGGGGAGCTCCCAATTTGTGAAGGGAGCCAGATTCACATCCCGGAAATCACATTCCTGGTGCAAGGAGGAGCTACAGTCCAGCACAGCTAGTGTTCAGCTTCTCATTCCCAGCCTCCCTGGGCAACAGGATCCTGATCCCATGGGGGGACTTAGACGTTAACTTGGGTCTGTTGTGGTCAGAGCAGGTGCCATAAGAAGTGGGCAGAATAGTAATTAAAATCTCTTTCTCCTGGAGTAGTGTCAACTGTGACTTTATGCAAGGTGCTATATATGGTCATCTACAGGGGACAAGAAGGGTTTTTACACAATTGAGGCATCAGCGACTGGTCACAGCTGGAGACAGGACACCAGACAGGGTGGACCGGTGCGTTGAGGTGGTGCGCAGCAGCCTCTTTCGTTGGCTATGTCTGCCATGCAGTCAGAGGTGTGATTGCTGCTCGGGTAGACATAACTGCACGAGCTGTAATCTACCTAGCACAGCTAAAAATAGCACTGAGGGCCACAGTGGAATGGGTTGTTCCAAATGTTCCTAGCCCGCACTGGAGCCCGTGCTGCCATGGCTTCATGGCTAGTTTTAGCTGTGCCAGGTAGACTACAGCTAACATGGGTATGTCTGTCCAAGCTGCAATATCACCTCCACCTGCAGTGTAAAGATCTACTTAGGTGCATGGCTGGTTCTTGCGCACATACTCAGGGTCACTGTGATCACCAGAATTGGGGTTGGGAAGGAATTTTCCCCCCAGGTCAGACTGGCAGGGACCCTCGAGGGGTTTTGCCCTCCTCTGCAACAAGGGGCATGGATCACCTAGTAGCATCATCAGGCCATGTCTTCTCCTCTAATCAATTCCCTGCCCTCACAGGGGCCTCAGGAATTGGTAGCATCTCTGTATCAGCTGTTCTCTGCCTGTGACACTAAACTGGGATGAGTGGTAGATACGCTAGAGGGTAGGGACAGGATACAGAGGGACCTAGACAAATTAGAGGATTGGGCCAAAAGAAACCTGATGAGGTTCAACAAGGACAAGTGCAGAGTCCTGCACTTAGGACTGAAGAATCCCATGCACCGCTACAGATTAGGGACCGAATGGCTAGGAAGCAGTTCTGCAGAAAAGGATCTAAGAGTTACAGTGGACAAGAAGCTGGATATGAGTCAACAGTGTGCCCTTGTTGCCAAGAAGGCTAATGACATTTTGGGCTGTATAAGTAGGGGCATTGCCAGCAGATCAAGGGATGTGATCATTCCCCTCTATTCGACATTGGTGAGGCCTCATCTGGAGTACTGTGTCCAGTTTTGGGCCACACACTACAAGAAAGATGTGGAAAAATTGGAAAGAGTCCAGTGGAGGGCAACAAAAATGATTAGGGGTCTGGAGCACGTGACTTATGAGGGGCGGCTGAGGGAACTGGGATTGTTTAGTGTGCAGAAGAGAAGAATAAGGGGGGATTTGATAGCTGCTTTCAACTACCTGAAAGGGGGTTTCAAAGAGGATGGATCTAGACTGTTGTCAGTGGTTCCTGATGACAGAACAAGGAGTTATGGTCTCAAGTTGCAGTTGGGGAAGTTTAGGATGGATATTAGGAAAAACTTTTTCACTAGGAGGGTGGTGAAGCACTGGAATGGGTTACCTAGGGAGGTGGTGGAATCTCCTTCCTTAGAGGTTTTTAAGGTCAGGCTTGACAAAGCCCTGGCTGGGATGATTTAGTTGGGAATTGGTCCTGCTTTGAGCAGGGGGTTGGACTAGATGACCTCCTGAGGTCCTTTCCAACCCTGATATTCTATGAACAGTGTGCTCTCCTGAGACTGAAATGCTTTGGTTGAACTAAAGTCATTGGGCTCAACATAGGGGAATCTGAGTGAACTATAGTGGCCTGTGATATACGGGAGATCAGACTGGGTGACTTGGGGTTCCTTTCTCGTCTGAAACTCTGGTAAGTTCCAAAGGACTGAGCAAATCTTTTCTTCAGAAGGATTCTTATGAAGTCTTCAATTTGAGAGTACTTTAACAACAGGGTCAGGGCCCTCTGACTGCAGTCCCTGGGGTGGATCATGTGCAAGGAAAAGGCCCATAACTTATCAGCACGTGTGGCAGCATTCACCCCCTTTCAGGGTGGCAGGTTGCAAGAGGTGGGCCTGGGAAGCCTGATTTCTGGCATCCAGAGCAAAAGCACCAATTTTCAGTTTCCCAGAATTGCTCATGGGACCATGGAGCATTTTGATTCATTTATAGGATTTTATTTGCATGTGGGACTTGTGGCCAGACTCTGTTGTCATCCCCGGCACAGTGCCATTTAAAGCCCCAACCGATGACTTGGATTTCGGAAAAGACTCCGTTACTGTTCCTGTATATGGGCGAAAGGCTGGTCTGGTTGTTCAAGCACAGGACTGGGAGGTAGATGATCTGTTTTCAGTTCCTGGCTTTGGCACAGGTTTTGTGTGGCCTCGAGTAAGTCTTGTAACCTTACTGCCTCAGTTTCCCCCATTTGTGATAGAGAGAGTAATACTTCCCTACATTGCAGTGGTGGTATGAGAGTCAATATTTGAAAGTACTTTGAAATCTATGAAAAGGCCCTTATGGAAAAGTCCCATAGAATTTAATAGCGATGTTACCAATAGGATTCCATATGAAATTAGTACAGACCTATCAAAATGATACTGAAAACCAATGGGATTTAATAGGGATTGAATTTGAACTGATTATATTTGAAATTTTCTCTCCAGACGTCCAGTTCCAAAAGTCTTTGCATGGCTCTTCTCTAAGGCAAATTAAGAGTCTCCCAGCCTGAGCAGGGTAGGAATATGCACCAGAATTTAGCGTGTGCAATTTTCAAGCACTCATGTTGGCCCATCTCTGCTGCCATTGACATCAACAGGAACTTTACCATTACTCCTGCCGGCTCCACTTGGGGAGACCTGTATGTTACATTAGCTCAGAAGCATGCGAAGACTTTGAATACCCCACTCGTGAAGTCCCAAATCTGCCACCTAGCCTGAAAAGTGAATCTAATAGTTTGGGAAGATGGGGTGAATATAGAGAGCCGTGTCTCCGTTCTTTAAAATTAGAGGTTTACATTCAAAATTAAGAGGCTAATGAGATTGTGAATTGCCTCAGCAATCCCTGGAAAGAGGTCAGACCCTTCTTTTCCATCTGATCTTAAAAAGAAGTCTATCCTCTTTTTCTCCTCTCCCTCCCCCCCACGCCAGCACTTGCATCAGTGACGCCTGGGGAAGAATCTGGAGTTCCTTTAACCGGAAGAAGATGCGGTGATGGTGATACAATATGGAAAATAAGCGAGACCACCCGCCCCCCTCATCCAGTGCTTCCCCATTTGGTTTTTTTGAATGGAGTTCTGCTGTTTGTGCTAGATCTGCTTCTGGGCTCGAGGAGGGAGATTTTTCCAAAACTGACTGCTCTTTTGGCTACTCTAAATATGATGCAATTTCCTCAGTGGTTTCCTAGGTTGCAGAAAGGATCATATGACCTCTCTGTGGCTTCAGATTGTGAGAAAGGTGAATGCTGGGTGGGGGGTGGTGCTCCCCAGCCAGCGTTAGGTGGGGCACCTTCTTTGGTGGCACTAAGAAAAATTTTTAAAAATGCAGAGTCCTGAGTAGGAGGGTAAGGATGAACTGCTTGGCAACATTGCAGGATCTTGCCAGACAGAGATCCGCCGCAATGTTGTTAAGACACTCTCCTAGATGCTTGTGTGAATGAGCATTTCAGTGGAGAAAATGATGGGTGTTTGACAACCAAGACAATGTGTCATTGACCTGCAATCCAGGGAGTCTCTATAGCAGCCTCCTTTTGGAGCACCAGGCACAGCAGTGGTAGGGGGAAGTATCTGGGGGAGTTATGGTATAACTACTTGTGAAGGGGCTGTACCAGGTGATTCAGAGTCTCCACCTTAGCTGTTCACAATCCCACCACTTTGCCAGCAGGTACCACAACCAACCCCAATTTGCCTGACCTCCCAGATCCACATTGCTCTTTGCACCCTCACAGCCTGTGTAGTCCAGATATCTGCTGGTCTCCTGAACCTATGTCTTCCAATAGGTTCATTTCCTGTCCAGTCAGCCACCCAGGCATGGAGAGAACACATGCCCAAGGCTTCGCCGTACTCTTTCTTCTGGGGCCCTCTCTGCCAATGTCCCTTGCAGAGCAAATGTCTCTCTTACAGAATCACACAGGCTGACTGTCAGCAGATGTCTCCATTATCTACATGCCTCTGCATACAGACACCTCTTCTACTGCTACCACTGAGATCTTTGATGAGGCCCCTTCTGCCTTCTCTCCATCTCAGTCTGTGTCCCTACTTTTTGGTGCAGCGCAATAGATGATTCACCTCATCACATCCATCCTGAAGAGGAGAGACCTTGACAGCCCCTCTCCACCCAAATTAGTGCAAAAGGGTGGGAATGATGTGCTCCCATAGGAGAAAGCACTGGTATGGAATCCCAGCTTGTGAATCTTTTGTGGACTTTGTGACATCTCCTGGCCAGTATTCAGGATGACTGTTGATGGATGCATGGAAGATGTGAGCTAGTCACTCAGCTAGCTTCTGGGATATGGTGAGCAACACATGGGCAAAAAACCCCCCACAAACAAACAAAAAAACCCCAAAGCCTCGTAGGAGGGATGGAGAGTTTAGGATAAGAAATGTGGCTCTACCACAAATTTATGTGTCACTTCAACAAGGCATGGCCAGTACATCCAATTATAGTTTTTCACTGTGTAAGGAAAAACCAAGTCTGTTTTCAGTTCAATGGAAGCCCAAGTAGCCACATTGTGGACTGAGTTACAATTTTGGTAGGAACTGAGGTTGGAAGGACATTGCCAAGATTTTGGCTAGGATTTTTTGGTCTAACTTAATTAGTACATTGGGGTGATAGATAATGTCATTAGTCTCCTTGCCCTGCTTAAGAATTCAGGGCAGATGCGGTGTTTCAGGAAGACAGGAGCCCCCAGGGAGGTGAGATCAGACAGAATTCATCCTCATCTAATGGGATGTTTGACATCTTGGGGAAAAGAAGCGAAAGAACTGCACTGAGCTGTGTGGAATTGTTGGGGATATATCTGTGTGACTTGTACTGCGCTGCTGAACTTCTAAGGCATCAGTCTATCTCTGTGCACAGCTGCCATTTTGTGAAGTAGAGTAGATGTAGCATGTTCTACGGAAGGCATGCACTGTGTTCTCTCACTGAGATTTCAGTACTTGTTGCTTCCTTTGATTCAGGCTGGAAAGAAATACCAGGAACACTCAACTCTAGAGCCGTCATGGCTTTGGAAGCCGTGTGTGTGTGTATGCGCGCGCGCATTACCACTTGATCTCAAAATCTAGAAGGTTTCTATTAAGGGTGTGAGTCTAGGGGGAAGGGAAGAAAATGCAGCATATTCAAAAATAAGCTTCTGTGCTTTGTGGCACTGTCAGAATTGCTAGCAGATAAGATATTATGGAAAAAAGCAAATTCCTGGGAAATATCATGAATGACCCCAATATCTCTTGCATTGTGGATCAAAGCAATTGGGCAACCAGCTGTGTTGTTCCACAAGGGGAACCATTATTTCCCCAGCTTTATTAGCAAAAGCATGAATGCAGGCCTCTTGCTAATCGATTGCAATGGCAGCTTTTCTTGAAGGAGGGACCTGTGGTAGGGGACGTGTGTGGGGTGCATTGGCTTCAGGGGTGCAGATCTTGGGCAGGGAAAAAGATACAGCTGTGTACAAGGGTTAGCCGGGGCTCGACCCTCTCCGGGGCAGCGGGGAGCCACACCGGCTCACTACACACAGTTGATGTTCGGGAGAATTCGTCCGTCCGCAAGGGTCTCCCTCAGCAGCTCTTGCAGCAACTGGAATAAGCACCGTAAGCCCAGGCCCTGGGTCAGGGTGGGGCAACAATGAGTCTGGTGCTCAGGCGCTCGGGCAGGGGCTGAGCAGCAGCAGTACAACAGAAATAGGCCCAGGCCCTGGGTCAGGCGGGGCAGCAATGAGTCAGGAGCTCAGGCAGAGCTGAGCAATGACAGGAGGCCCAAGCCTCCAAAAGGCCTGGGAGAGGGGGAGACTGCCACCCACGAGTTGGGTGGCAGGGGGGACGCAGGCCCTCCCACTCCACTGCGTCCCAGCCCGGGGCCCTAGCAGTGGCAGAAGACCCGCTGCTGTGTCAGTGTGGATCCTGGCTGCAACACACTGACATAGGCTCTGGCAGTGCTGCAGCCAGACTAGGGTCGGCTGCCCCCCGGGCCACTTCCTACCTCCCCTTCGGGTAGTACCTGTGTCAGGGTGTTGTACCTCTGGGGGGTCCAACACCATGAGTTCTTCGGGGCAGTGGGCAAGCAGCAGGTCCGGCAACTCCTCTGGGTAGCGAGCACAGGGCAGGTCCGGCAACTCCTCTGGGTAGCGAGCACAGGGCAAGTCAGGCCAGTCCTGGCCTGCACCTTGGGCCGCGGGGGTTTCCCAGTCATGGGCGAGGCTGGAGACGTCTGGCCTCCCCGGCTGCTGGGCCTCTAGTGAGCTCTGAGGGTGAGCATTTATACTTCCGGGTCGCTGCCTTACCCTCTGAGGGGCAGGCTTAGAGCTCCCTAGCTCTGCCCACTCCAGCCTGCAGATGGGCTCGTCCCGCTCCGGGGCGGCGGTGAGCCACACCGCCTCACTACAAGCTGCATTTTGGTTCTAGCAGGTGACTGTTTAGCTGGGGAATGTCTGTTTGTCAAGCAGTGTTCTGTGAAACAGGCCTCTCCTTGGATGGTGAACATTTGGCTCTGATTCTCCCCATTAGGGTTCCCAGTGACCCAGAACAGCCTCCTGTGCTCCCCACTGGTGACCATCAGCTGCCAGCAGCATCTGGCTGGTTTTGACTGCAGCTTCACTCCCAAGAGAACTGCCCCCTTCCTTCTGGAAAGGAGGCTGAATTGTTCCCAGCTTTTGCTTAAAGGCACCATAATGCACATAACAAAGGGTTGCAACACAACTGTGTGGAGCGGTCACAATTTCAGGCGTCTCTTGCTCAGCTATGGACTTTATTTTGGTGTAGTGTAAGCATTTGCTGATTATTGACCTATCTCCTCGCTGCACTGTAGAAAATCAGAATGCCCCTCTTAATCCCCAGGTTCTGCTGCATCTGTATACGAGTGTGCTGGTGTGTGTTTGCATAGGTCTTTGTATGACTTCCTGTGTGTGAACATGCATGTCTGTGTGCATGTGGCTATGTGCATGCATGCTTGCATATGTAGTTCCACACAGGTGCATGAGTGCGCCTCACTCATGGAGCACTTTCCCAGAGGTTGGCTGAAGTCTCGGTGCAGGTGAGGCAGGAAGCTTAGACCACCAGCAGAGGAGCTTGTGAGCTGTGCCCAGCCATCCAGTGGTGCAAAGATTTCAGGGGTGGGGCGGGAGGGGAGACATTAAAGTTGTCCCTTGATAGCCCCACTTGATTGTGGAGAAGGCAGCACATGTGATAAAGAACACTTGGGAGAAATATACCCTTATGTCAGCACTGGCTGTTTGAATGCAGTAACTTCCTAGATTGCATCAATCGTATTTGAGCGCCACTGTTTGCGTCCCCAGTGTTTGCTCTGCTGGTGGATCAAGAGCGACACTAACTATGGGGCAAGGGGTGATGTCTGAAATTGACCTTATTTCCAGGACATCTGCAGGTACTCTACCACCTCTGGAGGCAGCTTGGCTGATGGGGAGAGAACTGTGCCCACCAGACCAGGAGAGAGGCTCCTAGGAATTGCTGTCATTGCTAGGGTGGTGCTGCAGGGTGTCTGTGGGCACGCCTGGATGTACTGCTCTGTGTGTGTGTGTGTGTGTGTGTGTGTGTGTTTTCCTTGAGGCCCACGGTGGCTCTAAGCCCTAACGCTAGCACAGTTACCAGAGTTGTCTTTATCTCAGGTTAGGGTATGCCTGCACATGGAGCTGGAGGTGTAAATCCAGCTCAAGGGCACATACCCCGAGCTAGCTCTGAGTGAACTAGCATGCTAAATATAGCAGAGTAGCCACAGCAGTGCAAGCCATAGAAGAGGCTAGCCGGGTCAGTACGTGATCATCCAAGACACTAGGCTTGTATTCGGGGCGGCTAGCACCCCACCGTGTGCCACTGTGGCTACACTCCATATTTAGCGTGATAGCTCGATGGGAGCTGGTTTGGGTATGTCTCCTCAAGCTGGAATTTATACCTCCTGCGTGAAGTGTAGACATATCCTTAGAGGGGCCTTTGCAGCAGAAGGATCTGGGTTCTATCCCTGCTAATGATTGTGAACTCCACGTGGTCCCAGTGAGAGGAATAGCCATGGTCCGTGCATTATTAGTATGCCACCCTTCAGAAATCATGAGCCGGACCCCCAAAATCATGACACTTTAAAAGTAACTAAGTCGGGGTTCTTTTTCTTTGCCTTCTGGTTTCTGAAAATTTCGAGTGCACTCAGGTCACATTGCCAAGTTTTTCTCTGCAACCCATGGAACTAGAAACTTTTTAAATGAATGCTCTGAGTCTCCCCTAATCCCATGATCCTAATCCACTCCTGGGGGAATTCTGCGCCACTGCACAATGAAGAATTTTGCAGAAATTAACACTGTATGCGCAGAATTTCCTTCCTCACCTTCCCAGAAATAGGCTGCAAAGCTGCTAGCCACCATTAGGGGCTGCTGGACCTGGCAGAGCTCAGTTCGCACATAGAAGACGCAGCTGGGGGGAGGGGGAGGGAGAGGGAGCTAGAGGGTTCCCAGCATGCCCTGAGGGAAGGAGAGGACAGTGCACAGAAAACTCTGTGCAAGCTTGGGACTGAGCATCAGGCTATTTCTCCCTCTGGATCACTGGGTTCTGGGGGAGAAATGAGGGTGGGTATCTGGACTGTGGGGTGCCATGGTTGAGCTCTAGGGAGGAAGGGGTTTGGGTGTATTAGCTGGGGGGTGTGTGGTTGGGCTCTGCGGGGGAGGAGTTGTGGGTGTCAGGCCCCCCTGGCTGGGGAGTAAGGGGGCAAAGAAACAGGAACTGGGTTGACATACAGGTTTCTTTAACTCTCTATTCCTGGGGGATTTATTGTGTGTCGGTATTGTTCCAGACATACTTGCTGATAGGTATTTTGAAATAAATGACCAAAATAATTGAAACTGGTGCGATTAGGTAGTGTTATTTCGAGAAATCAAATTAGCAGAATTTTTAATTTTGGGGCACAGAATTTTTAATTTTTGGTGCAGAATGCCCCCAGGAGTAATTCCAGGAGCTGGGGGGTTCCAGAAAAATGTGACAATGAGACTTGTGATAAAATCACAAGAGATGGCAACGCTGTAACTATGCAGCCGTGAAAACGTTGGCATCCGCTGAGGTGTCAACAGGAGCTTGAGCGTTGGGATGGGCTGCAGCATCTCTGTGGGCATGTTGGGATGGCTCTACTTTTCCACGAACGAGGACCCTGGGAACTGTTATTGCCCCTGGGAAAGGTTTGCATGCCTCCTGTAGGCAGCCCCTCCCTTCCTCACCCACAGTGTGTCTCTGGTGTGCCGGGAAGGGAGTTCCCAGGCCCCGAGGTGATTGTTTAGAAGACATGTCATGACTAAACAGAGAGGTGAAAGGGTGAAAAATAGACCCAAAGAGTTTGACTAAAACCTGCACCTGCTTGAAGAAAGGGGCAGGGAGAATTGGAGGCAGAGGAGTCCTGCCAGCTGGCAAGAGGTGAATAGAGAGCGGGGATGAGAAGAATACTGCTGAGATACAACTTGTTCCCATCGTCAGCCAATGGAAAATAACAAAGGCCTCCAGAGGCTGAAGGGGTAGAGTAAATACTAGTCTGTCAAGCTCAGCAGCAGTCCCTTAGGCGTGTCGGAGTTCATGGCCCATGTCTGGCAGGCACGTTGTGTGCCTGGCAAACTGAGAATGGACTCCAAATAGATGAGTGATCCTCCAGAGGACAGCCTCAGTGCGAAAGGCACTGGGTGACACCCTTGTAAACTGAGGTCCCTCTCCATAGAATAGGTGGAGTATGGGCAACAGTGCTTTGGGCTTCTCAACCTGCTCTCTTTCCATTTGCTTCATGCTGGACCAGGAGGGACCACTTCTAATGTGGCCCAGTCTGTTCTCGGCCTCTTTGTTGAGACAGCCTACAAGGGGACATGGTGCTTCCTGACATCAATGGTGCAGGAAAATCCTTCCCCAAGGATGGGCTCCTCCCATCTAAAGCAACTTGTAAGTTATCACTGGAAACACCACTATGAATGGCAAAGGCGGCCAAACCTTTAGATAATGGGCAGAGTGGGATCAAACCATGGACCCTGATGAGGTGACTAGAACTGAATTTAATGTTCTACATGTGGTTGTACTGAAGAAGGACTATTCCTCCCCAGTCCAGGACATAATACTTTTGTGTACACAGCTCAAAAGTGCATTGGGTTTATTTTGCTACCAAGTCTCTTTGCAAACTCATGTCTGATTTACTTTCCATTATAGCTGCTAGGTGCTTTCAGCTAGGGCTCGGAAACAGCCAGTATGCCCATATACACCCTACTGGAATCTCTAAACTCGAAAATGAGAATTGAGTGTTACCAATATACAAATCATTCTGCAACAGAGCCTGGAACGACAGCTCTGAGAGGTGTGAATTTCCTCATTCACGACAGAGAGGTGATAATGTAAGATGCCCAGTGATGAGAATTTAAATGTCAACATCCTTAACTATTTAATTACTCATGTAGGAAAGGAGAGGGATGATCACAGATCTGCACAATTCCCTGCAAATGATGTCTCATTTTGATGTCACAAATGGGTGGCATTTGGGAGATACCACTAGCATTCCCCCCTGCAATCATAGAGGAGGGAAGCCCAATGATGTAGTAGAGCAGTGGTTCTCAAACTTTTGTATTGGTGACCCCTTTCACACAGCAAGCCTGAGTGTGACCCTCCTCCTAAATTAAAACCATGTATTTTTTATATTTAACACTATTATAACTGCTGGAGGCGAAGTGGGGCTTGGGGTGGAGGCTGACAACTCACAACCCCTTCGCCACATAATAACCTCACGACCCCCTGAAAGGTCACGGCTCCCAGTTTGAGAACCTCTGTAGTAGAGCCTATGGGCATACTGAAGTCGTACTGAGGGGGATGTGAGGTCAGGGAACCCAGTGGAGTGAAGTGATGCACATGATCATATATTGAATATCTGTAGTCTACTGTGAGTGGCACTCATTCTGGTGACTCAAGTGGGTGGAGTTTATTTTGTGGGTGAAGCTTGTAAAATACCACCTCCTACCCTTTGAACCCCCAACCTGAGTCCCGCCTTCAGAATTACTGCTTTCTAGGTTTCTCCCTGTGCATAGCTGTGCTTCAAGATATCTCAGAGGCTTGGATTTATTTTCCAGCTTGAATCTCCTTTTGTCGTTTCCTGCCCATGTTTCTCACCTCTATGCTGGTAGGTCCCTTTTTATTATTTCTCTTCCCTCCCCATTTTAGTAGCTGCTGTGAACTTCATGTACATGCTGTTTATTCCCTAGAGTTGCCTTTGCATTTTAGGAACTCCAGAAAAGAAATCCTGAAACGCAGAGATCAGTTTGCTGTCATGCACTTATCGTTCGCAGGTATGCTAGTTAGGAGTCTGCATATGGTGTGCCTCAAAATGCCTCTGGTTATCAACACAAGTTATGCATCCATGCGCTATCTGATCTGGGACTGTCTCCCTCATCCCCAAGGAGCTTCTAGAGAGCAGTGAGTGTATTACAGCTTTGATAGGCCTTTCTCAGGCCAAGTCTATGCACAGAGTTTGTACCACAATAGCTATTTTGGGGAGTGGGAGGGAGTGGAGGGCGAGAGATTATTTTTTTTAAACCAAAATAGTTAGACTCATAGACTCATAGACTTTAAGGTCAGAAGGGACCATTATGATCATCTGGTCTGACCCCCTGCATGCTGCAGGCCGCAAGACCCTTCCCTGGACTCTACCGTTGAAGTCCCCAATCCTGTGTTTTAGTGACTTCAGTCGGCTGAGACCCTCCTGCTAGTGATCCCTGCCCCATGCTGCGGAGGAAGGCGAAAAACCTCCAGAGGCTCAGCCAATCTACCCTGGAGGAAAATTCCTTCCCGACCCCAAATATGGCGATCAGTAATACCCCGAGCATATAGGCAAGAGTCTCTAGCCTGACCCTTGTTGGCCATTATGCTATTCACGTACCATTGCTTGGTTTTCCTTGGCTACTATGTTTTATCATTAAACCATTCCCTCCATAAACTTATCCAACTTAATCTTAAAACCAGACAGGTCCGTCGCCCCCACCGTTTCCCTCGGAAGGCCGTTCCAATATTTCACCCCTCTGACGGTCAGAAACCTTCGTCTAATTTCAAGCCTAAACTTCCCCCCGGCCAGTTTGTATCCATTCGTTCTCGTGTCCACATTAGTACTAAGCTGGAATAATTCCTCTCCCTCCCTTGTATTAGCCCCTCTGATATATTTAAAGATAGCAATCATATCCCCCCTCAGCCTTCGCTTTGTCAGACTAAACAACCCAAGCTCCTCTAATCTCTTTTCATACGACAGGTTTTCCATTCCTCTGCTCATCTTAGTCGCCCTTCTCTGCACCCGTTCCAGTTTGAGTTCATCTTTTTTAAACATCGGAGACCAGAACTGCACACAGTACTCCAAATGAGGTCTCACCAGCGCCTTATACAACGGAAGCAGGACCTCCCTATCCCTACTAGATATACCTCGCCTAATACATCCCAAGACCGCATTGGCTTTTTTCACCGCCACGTCACATTGTCGACTCATAGTCATCCTGCGGTCCACAAGGACCCCTAGGTCCTTCTCCTCTTCCGTTACTTCTAACCAATGTGTCCCCATCTTGTAACCTGCATCACTCCAAGAGTGGAGGCAGTTATAGCAATACAAAGGTGCCTCATACTAGTATAGCTAGGCAAAAAAAAATTGAAATTCCTATCCCTTGGGAAATTCTGAGATGTTGAGTTTTCATTTTCTCGTGGATCGGAATGCAAAGTAGAAATCTTGGAATTTTTTGCAAAACTAAATATTCCAAAATATTTAGTTTGGCCCTTATTTATCTGTTTTGGTTTTACAGTACATAAAAGTTTTACACATGCTGATCATTTCCATTTTAAAAATGTAGTGAAATCAATACGTTTCCTCAAGGTGTTTTGGCATTTTCTAATCAACATTTTCTACCAGCTCCACAAATGTCGGTATATTCCCTTTCCCATCTAGAAATAAGTGATGCCAATATGAGCAATTTTATCCCACTATAACTGCACCCACACTAGTGTGGATTGTACCACTTGAACTTTATGGCTATGGTTTAAAGCAGTACATCTTTAAGACAAGCCCTTGATGTTCAGACTTATCCCTGTTAGATCTTAAATCTAGCCCCACTAGAGACTTATAGAGCTGGACTTTCCTGTCATTAGTGAGACAAGAAAAGGCCTATTTCTGTGCCCAGGTGGGGGGACCTTACTGCTGCATCAGCCCATCTCTTGATTAAAGCCAAGTGCTTTGACCGTGGCTGGCATGCTCATGTTTAATACTGGAACGAGGCCTCTGATCCTTCGATCTGGCCATGCTTTGTTTGGCCAGAGGGCCACCTTCATGCTAGGTTTTCACCCGAACAGTCTGGATTTCGGCTTGTGTGTCTGGGTGCCATTTGACGAGCCCTGATGTCCATTCTTTTTTAATCTGTGGCAACCCTAAGCAGAGGGAAGGAGGCAGCGCAGCAGCAGCAGCCGTCTCCGGGGCCAGGCTCCTTGTGCAACTGGCAGGGTGCAGAGGTGGAACCTTGTGGGGAAGAGGCAGGGCAGGGGGCGGGGCCTCAGTGGTCCGGTTACTATCCATTAGAAAGGTGGCAACCCCCAAGTCCCAAGGGTGCTGTAGGCCAGTTTGGTTCCCAGTGTAACTTCTTTAATTTATACTGGCTGTAATAGCTCCAAGGGATTGTTCTACCAGTCAGAGATCAAGAGAACAAAGCAGCCCCCTGACACCAGCCTGGAACTGTCCCCTATACTGGGAGCACTGGGGCTGGGAAGGGGCAGCACGCCGCTTTTCCCCCAAGCTGGAGGAATTCCCAGCAGCCCGATTAGAGCAGCTTTGAAGTTTCTTTATGTGGCACTGGCAGTCCAGAGGACTGGTAGAGTGGATCAGGCTCTGGCCCTACTGTTTGCACTCCAAAATAGAACATAGGCTCTTTCCCCCTGTTTCATAAAACACAATCCTGAGTGGCTGTATTATGGCTTATGCTGATGGAACTACCATTCACAGGTGACCATCTAAACACTGCCCAGACTTCTGTGGGCTCCTTGCCTCCATCAGGAGTCATTGAGTATTTTTAGATACGACCTCGCCAGCTCCTTTTAGAGTCTAAGCTGGATTTTCTTGGTAAATGATATAAAAGAACCTATAGAGTCCCTCAGAAGGCCCAGCACAGCCAGGGGCTGGGTGCGTCCTGCTGCTCCCCAAGTGCCCTCAACTTCCACCTGATGGGCTACCGCTGATGGCAATTGAGGGTGCTCAGCACCCAGTAGTGTCCAACCCAGATAAATGGCTCAGGAAATGTGCTTAATCCCTGTGTGAATGTATAGGCCCCGATCCTGCAAACACTTAGCTTTAGCACATGAGTCTGTGTCTGCAGGATGGGAGGCAAAGAGAGGGGAAGATACTGAATGCTAATGAGAAAACTGGAGGCACTGGTACCCCAGGTCCTGCTACTGATCATGTGAGTATCTCTGCTGAAATCACTACAGAGAGAGATACAAATATAGATACAGAGAAGTTGCTCTAAAGAGGAAATCGGAGCATTTATAAAACACACACGGGGAATGTTCCTTTAAATAAGATATGGCATCACGTGAAAACAACCCAGTGGGCATGTGTCAAAATAAAGGCTTAGGGCATGCTGATCTTGGCCAACAACAATAGTGTTACACAAACGGTGAACTCAGACTGGCTGTACATGTGTGTGCATGGTAGAAACGCAGACATTTCAATATGTTGCCCTGAGTGCAGTAGAATAAATATATATCCCCCTTGCACAGCTCCCAGTTCCTCCATTGCATTTTGCAGGTTGACAGCTGGATTCTTCATTCTTGTTATTCTGTCCTGAGCTCCAGCACTGAAACAGGTTTAGCATAATCATTCCTGGTGGAGTTTGAGACAATTCATTCCATGTCCCAGGGCGCTGTAAGAGGATTCCACAGTTTAAAGAGCTGGGAGTGTGAGGCAGTCTGGTTAGGCTTTATCAAACTGTGTGTGAGAGGAGAGCTTGCTTCGTTCCAGTGAGCGTAATGGGACTTGGATTAGATCCACTGAATGTTGTAACTGCTGCCTGCAAACTTCTGGCCTCAGTTCTGCCTGGCCTGGCCTCTATTTCCCATGTTTTCTCTCTGCCAGTGCTTCCTATTACGGTTAAAGGTCTGGAGAGGAAAGTATTGGAAAGGAGGTGAAGAGAAATTTCCATTCCTCACACACACTCCCCCTCTCTCTCACTCCACCCACAAATGAACTTGATAATAATTTAACAGGGAGATCTGATGGAGGGGGGAGAGAGGGAGGGGAGAAGGAGGAGAGAGGGAGGGATCTTTTCCCCAATCCCCTTTCTCCTAGAGTTGTAGGCACCTTGACTTGCCTGTTCTTGCATATAATGAGTTGCCTGTTGGCCACCCAGTGACTCAGTGGGACAGTACTGCGTTGCCTGTGAAGACTTGAGGTGGATTCAGGTGAGCTGGGTAATTGTTCTGTCCATGTATCTGTCTGAGTCTATACGTCATGCTGCCTGTGCTGGGGCCATAGGGAACTCCACAGCCGCTTACTGTCCCTTAGGCAGTGACCCTGCAGGCTTCATGAACATTTCAACAGAACAGCTTACTGGAGTCCAGGGGTGCATGGAGTATTTTGATGGGCGGGCAAAGGAGTCTGTGAGAGGGAGAAGCCCCCACTGCTGTTAGGCTAGGAAGAGGGCCCTGAAGAAAGTAAAAGAATTCATTTTGAGGGACCAACTGAAGGGAACTTTCCTTATTGATTTCCAGAGGGGGAAATGGGTGTGAGGGGACTTGGCAGCAAGGGATGCTAGAGAGATTGGCAGAGAGGTGGATGGATAGCAAAGGGAATGGGCACTGAGGGATTGCTAGTGGGGTGGAGAGCACAGGGCTGTGAGAGGGACAGGCAATAGGTACCATTATGGTTAGGGAGTGCATGGGCCAGGTAGCAAAAAGGATGGGCAGAGACAGTTACGGGCTGTGAGAAGGACACACACTGAGGGGAGCAGGCAGTGACGGGGTTGTAAAGCAGGGATGGGTTGAGAGCGTGTATGGGGAGTGGGAGGGAGGACTCAGTGGGACAGGCTGCAGGAATTTCATTTGGTGTAAGTAAAGTATAGAAATTCCTTCTCTTCAAACACCATCTGCCCGGGGAGAACAGTGTCCTGACATGTCCTTGGGCGCCTGCAGGCTGCTGCTCTGTGAAAAGAACTTTACTGGTTCCTGGGGTGTGTGTTTGCTGGGGAATGTCCTGATCCAAGGATTCTGTGGAGGGGCGGGGGAAGTGCTGTGAATAGGGTAGTGTGAAGAACTGCACTTTTTTTTGGTTTGCTGGTACTGGAAAAAATACTGGTTTTTGTTGACCCGGATCTGAACATTCTGAAAAATATCAGTGAGTTGAAGAAGTCTGTGCTGGGTAGAATGAAGGTGGTGGCCCCCTTGTAACTTTTAGGCCATGTCTACATTAGAGACCTTACTGCGGCACAGCTGTACCAATGCCGGTGCGCTGCTGTAAGGTCTCCTGTGTAGCTGCTCTATGCTGACGGAAGAGAGCTTTCCACTTGGCACAATTAAACTACCCCCAACAAGTGGCATTAGGTATGTTGGTGGGAGAATCTCTCACACCGAAATAGCACTGTCCACGCTGACGCTTCTGTCACTGTAACTTATGTTGGTCGGGGATGTGTCTTTTCACCCCCCTGACTGACAAAAGTTTTATTGACAAAACTGCTGGTGTAGACATAGTCTTAGACCGGTGTTTAGGGCATTAAATGTTCATTGGCATGGGGACTTGAAGTTGGATCTGCCACATTCCAGGGGAGTGCCTTAATCTCCAGACTATCGAGTTATTCTCATTGTGTCTCACTCTCCGGCCCAATGACTATTCAAGTATTTTATACAAAGCACAACAATTTCAACAGGAGAGATGGAGAGAGAGCCCCACCCCAGAAGAGCTAAGAGTCCCCTGGTTAGGGCAGAGCTGGGGTGAAATCCCTGTTCCAGAACTTGGGGGACCCAGGGGTTTAAGTCCCTGCTCCAGAGCAGGAATTCAGACCTAGGTCTCCCACATCCCTGCTGAGTGCACTGGACTAAAAGCTATAAAGTCCCCAACCTCTGCCTCCTCTGGCTGTTTTGTGAATCTAGCCTGGAAATTTCTCTCTGGCTGAAACTATTCAGCAAATTTGTATTAGGTTCAGGAATAGTTCCAGGTTGACTGAATAGTGTTCATCAGAAAAACTCTTCACCTGAAAAAATGTGCCAAGCTCTAATTGTGAATCCCTTGCTGAGAGTGAGAGAGAATGTTTGGAGCTAAGATGTCTTTAGGAAGAAGGAGTTTTGTCTGCGCACTGGTGAGAGTGGTCAAGTAACACGCCTATGCACCAACAGGCATATCTGTGGGCCAGATCCTCAGCCGGTCCAACTCCAGAGACTTCATAGGAGTTGCTCCCATTTATAGGTGGCGTGGTCGTGGAGGACACTGGTCTGTGTGTCTGTGCCTGTATGCCAGTCTGTCTGCAAGTACACATCTATGCACACATGAACATTCGTGTGGATCACTATGTTCGCACAGGTCTGTTGGATGAGTGTACATGCAACAGGTCATATAAAAGTTCATGAAAGATATTCCATATCTCCTTTGAATGAGCAGAGTTTTCAGTGTAGTCCTTGATGGTCACTGCCAATCCCATTGGAAATATCTTTGCTCCAATTCTCCAGTCAGCAGCTGCTGACACCGGATGAGTAAGCTTTGGACTTTAGCATAACCTTGGATGTAACAGCCAGATTTCCCTGAACTGGCAGGGACACAGTCCGAACCTGATGGCTGGGTGCAGGCTAAAGAGATGATCTGGGGGAAAGCTTGCAAATGAAAGCTGCTGTTGGTTTGTGTGCATCTGTACTTGGGAAAGGAATTTCAGTGCTTTGTGAGAGTGAATGGAGCTGTAACCTTGGCAGAGCTCAGCACAGCTTCGACAAGTGCCATGCTGGCTTCCCCTATGTAGCTCCGCCAACTGCGACTGTCTGACCCCTTGATATTCCAGTCCTGGGCCACACACATCTCTGCCAATGCTCCTCTGTCGTGGCCTGTAGGACCCTCTTCTGTTCCAGTCGTGGGACCCACAGAGACTGAGAGCACGGCTGCTCTGTTCTCGCAGTATGTCTGTCCTACCTGCCAACAGAAGATGGGACTGTCTGTCAGCAGGGAAGGCAGCTCCTGACAGCGCTGCACCTGACCAGGAGTTCAGGGTCAGTGCACTCGCTGTGGTTAGAGTGACAAGGTTAATGACTTCCTGGAGACAGCAGGCAGTGCTCACTCTGTACTGCTGGATGTATTGCCCGGACTGTCCAGGGACACTGCCTGAGGTGCCAGGAGTCCTGCAGAAGGCCCCTAGAGCACCGTTTCAGCTGTAGAGAGCAGGGGTGACCCTCGGTGGCTGCTAAGTATGCACTTGCATAGGCTAATATATTTGCTAGGTGTAAAGGAATAAGACAGGGACCCAATTCTTCCTCTAGCTGCCAAACCCTTTCCCTGGCTTATGAAAATCTTGCCTAATTCTTCCTTGCCCACACTGCCCCTAACAACCTTTGCACAGGGCCTCACAGGACATAGGGCTGGCTCTGACCATGTGTGTCCTGCTCTGTAGCCTCAGGAGAGATTAGACTCCATAAAGCACAGGCAAGTTTCGGAGGGTTTGGTAGAAACGTGTCTAGAACAGTATGGAACCAGCGGCTCTGGCACCACCTATCAAGCACACCTTTTGGCCCAGATTCAGAGGCGGGCTCCCCCACACTAAGGTGCTATCCCTGTGACCCTATCTTGGAGACTAGGTCTCCCCTGAACCTTGCTAAAAAACTTTAGGAGTCACTGGTCTCATTTTACAGAACTGGAGCACTGGCTCCTTTAGCCACCAGTGACCTCTGAGGCTCTGAGTCTCCCCCCCCAAAGCAGTGGCTTCACATGTGAGACTTTGGAAGAGGATCGGCTTCAGCGGCAAAATTCAGATCCAGATTTCCAATACTCCAAAGTGCAGACGTGTTGGGATCTGGGAAATTTTGGTTTGGGCCCATCTCTGTCTTGGCAGGATAGTTCCTCTAATCCCCAGCCAGGCTTTAAGAACCCATTCAACAATGTGTATAGTGGGGGGGTGCTGAGAGCCATTGAATCAAACTGTAAACATTGTATCTGATGAACACCACTTCAAGCCAGGGGGTGCGGCAGTACCACCATTATGCCTAGTTTAAGCACCTATCTGTGCAGCCCCGTGTTAGATGCTGGCCTGGATCAGTGCAAAGCAGTCAGGTGGTTGTGGTTCCAGGCAGGAGTCCTCTCCCCATTGTCACTCATTGGCCTTCCTCTCCCATCCTGGTATATTTGGGATGGGGTCTGGAATTGAGTGGCTGGTGAGTCACAAGTATATATTTATTCCAGCTCTGGGAGGTAAGGTTCTTGCTATTCACCTTCTTGTTTCTCTTGAAGTCTCCATGTCTACACTAGCAAGCTTACAGCGGCACAGCTGTACTGCTACAGCTGTGCTGCTGTAAGATGTCTCATGTGGCTGCTCTATGCCGACAGGAGAGAGCTCTCCCATTGACATAATAAAACCACCTAACAAGCGGCAGTAGCTATGTTGGTGGGAAAGCATCTCCCACTAATATAGTGCTGTGCACACAGGCGCTTATGCCAGCGCAATGTATGTTGCTCAGGGGTATTTGTGTGACGTGTACCTGGAAGAATGTGAGCCGGGGTGTTTCTGTGAGGTGCAGCGCCCTGTTACTTTGGAATGTGCTGGGAGCTCTTTGTTCTCTGGTAGCAGGTAGAACCAGCCTGGGAGTTGAGCAGTAATTGTTTCTTTAACTTACTTGGATTAAAGCAGTTACTTTCTTTAATACAAAGGCAGAGGGAGCTGATTCTGCTCTTGCTTACACCACTGTAATGCTGGTGACTTCACCAGTTCCTCCTGATTTACCCTGGTCTATGTGAGAGCAGAATCTGGCTCTCTCTCTGTACAGTAGATACAATGTGAACCTTGCCTGACCAGTGTGCAATAATGAAGCAAAAGGGGCCGGGCAGAAGAAGTTCCTTTCTGAACTCAGCAGGGTGCTTGTTCCCTGAAGCGTGAGGATCAATAATCCTTGTAATTAAAATCCTAGTTACTGTGTTTGCTGATGCAGAGTCAGATTTTGATCTCACCCACACGTGTGTAAATCCAGAACCACTAAACTGATTTCAGTAGAGTTACTCTGTTTAACACTGGTGACTATGGGTATGTCTACACTACGAAATTAGTTCGAATTTATAGAAGCCGGTTTTATTGAAATCGGTTGTATACAGCCGATTGTGTGTGTCCCCACATAAAATGCTCTAGGTGCTCTAGTCGGCGGACCGCGTCCACAGTACGAGGCTAGCGTCGACTTCCGGAGCATTGCACTATGGGTAGCTATCCCACAGTTCCTGCAGTCTCCGCCGCCCCTTGGAATTCTGGGTTGAGATCCCAATGCCCGGATGATGCAAAACAGTGTCGCGGGCGGTTCTGGGTACATGTCGTCAGGCCCCTCCCCCCGTCACAGCAACGGCAGACAATAGATTCGCGCCTTTTTACCTGGGTTACCTGTGCAGACAACATACCACGGCAAGCATGGAGCCCGCTCAGCTCAGCTGAGCTCACCGTCACCATATGTCCTCTGGGTGCCGGCAGACGTGGGACTGCTTTGCTACACAGCAGCAGCTGCTAACTGCCTTTTGGCGGTAGACGGTGTAGCATGAGTGATAGCTGTGGGGCTGGCAGCCATAGGGCTGCATTGCACCAGCCTCTTGCCCTTTGGTAAGCGATGGTATATTATGATTGGTACCCATCGTCGTCGTACTGGAGTGGCTGTCAATCATGGCCAACTGGGCAGACATGCTACTGTTTCGATGATGATGGCTACCAATCGTAGTATACTATTTTCTGCCAATTGCCCAGTATTGTCTGCTAAGCACCCAGAAGAGGCCGAGGGCGATGCTGGGTGCTGGCGGACGTGTGGCTGGCAGACGTGGTATATTATGACTGGTATCCGTCATCATCATACTGGAGAGGCTATCACTCATGCTGCACCGTCGGCTGCCAGCTTAAGATGTAAAAAATAGATTTGTTCTGTATTCATTTGCTTCCCCTTCCTCCGTGAAATCAACGGCCTGCTAAGCCCAGGGTTTTCAGTTTAATCTTTGGGGGGACCATTCTGTGTGACAGTTGTTTGTGTTTCTCCCTGATGCACAGCCACCTTTCTTGATTTTAATTCCCTGTTCCTGTACCTGTATGCCATGTCATCACTCGGCCCTCCCTCCCTCCCGCCCTCCCTCCTTCTCCTGGTCCATCAGATACTAGTTTCGCGCCTTTTTTCTGACCAGGCGCCATAGCTAGCACTGGGATCATGGAGCCCGCTCAGATCACCGCGGCAATTATGAGCACTATGAACACCACGCGCATTGTCCTGGAGTATATGCAGAACCAGGACATGCCAAAGCAAAACCAGGACCAGCCGAGGAGGCGACTGCAGCGCGGCGACGAGAGTGATGAGGAAATTGACATGGACACAGCCCTCACACAAGGTACGGGCCCCAGCAATGTGCAAATCATGGTGTTATTGGGGCAGGTTCATGGCGTGGAACGCTGATTCTGGGCCCGGGAAACAAGCACAGACTGGTGGGACCGCATCGTGTTGCAGGTGTGGGACGATTCCCTGTGGCTGCGAAACTTTCGCATGTGTGAGGGCACTTTCATGGAACTTTGTGACTTGCTTTCGCCTGCCCTGAAGCTCCAGAATACCAGGATGAGAGCAGCCCTCACAGTTGAGAAGCGAGTGGCGATAGCCCTGTGGAAGCTTGCAACGCCAGAGAGCTACCGGTCAGTCGGGAATCAATTTGGAGTGGGCAAATCTATGGTGGGGGCTGCTGTGATCCAAGTTGCCAGGGCAATGAAAGACCTGGTGATATCAAGGGTAGTGACTCTGGGCAACGTGCAGTCAATAGTGGATGGTTTTGCTGAAATGGGATTCCCAAACTGTGGCAGGGCCATAGACGGAACCCATATCCCTATCTTGTCACCGGAGCACCAAGCCACCGACTACGTAAACCGCAAGGGGTACTTTTCAATGCTGCTGCAAGCCCTGGTGGATCACAAGGGACGTTTCACCAACATCAACGTGGGATGGCCGGGAAAGGTACATGATGCTCGCGTCTTCAGGAACTCTGCTCTGTTTCGAAAGCTGGAGGAAGGGACTTTCTTCCCGGACCAGAAAGTAACCGTTGGGGATGTTGAAATGCCTATCGTGATCCTTGGGGACCCAGCCTACCCCTTAATGCCATGGCTCATGAAGCCGTACACAGGCAGCCTGGACAGGAGTCAGGACCTGTTCAACTACAGGCTGAGCAAGTGCCGAATGGCGGTGGAATGTGCATTTGAACGTTTAAAAGCGTGCTGGCGCAGCTTACTGACTCGCTCAGACCTCAGCGAAAAGAATATCCCCATTGTTATTGCTGCTTGCTGTGCGCTCCACAATATCTGTGAGAGTAAGGGGGAGACCTTTATGGCGGGGTGGGAGGTTGAGGCAACTCGCCTGGCCGCTGATTACGCGCAGCCAGACGCCAGGGCGGTTAGAGGAGCACAGCAGGGTGCGGTGCGCATCAGAGAAGCTTTGAAAACGAGTTTTGTGACTGGCCAGGCTACTGTGTGAAACTTCTGTTTGTTTCTCCTTGATGAACCCTCCAAACCGCCCCCCCCCCCGACCCGGTTCACTCTACTTCCCTGTAAACCAACCACCCCACCCCACCCTCCCCTCCCCAATTCGAGCACCGCTTGCAGAGGCAATAAAGTCATTGTTTTTTCACATTCATGCATTCTTTATTAGTTCCTCACAGAAGTAGGGGGATAATTGCCAAGGTAGCCTGGGATGGGTGGGGGAGGAGGGATGGAAAAGGACACACTGCATTTTAAAACTTTAACTCTTATTGAAGGCCAGCCTTCTGATGCTTGGGCGATCATCTGGGGTGGAGTGACTGGGTGGACGGAGGCCCCCCCACCGTGTTCTTGGGCGTCTTGGTGAGGAGGCTATGGAACTTGGGGAGGAGGGCTGTTGGTTACACAGGGGCTGTAGCGGCGGTCTCTGCTCCTGCTGCCTTTCCTGCAGCTCAACCATACGCTCGAGCATATCAGTTTGATGCTCCAGCAGACGGAGCATTGACTCTTGCCGTCTGTCTGCAAGCTGACGCCACCTATCGTCTTCAGCCCGCCACTTGCTCTTTTCATCCTGCCATTCAGCCCGCCACCTCTCCTCTCGTTCATATTGTGCTTTTCTCATGTCCGACATTGACTGCCTCCACGCATTCTGCTGTGCTCTATCAGCGTGGGAGGACATCTGCAGCTCCGTGAACATATCGTCCCTCATCCTACGTTTTCTCTTTCTAATGTTCACTAGCCTCTGCGAAGGAGAAACATTTGCAGCTGGTGGAGGAGAAGGGAGAGGTGGTTAAAAAAGACACATTTTAGAGAACGATGGGTACACTCTTTCATTACAAGGTCGCATATTTCGGCTTGCAGGCAGCCATGGTAGGCCACAGTGTTTTGGCTTTTTTAACCTTCTTAACATGCGAGAGAGGTTGCAAACAGCAGCGCATTTCCCATATCAAGGATGAATTGGGTTGTCCATTTAAAATGGGTTTTCAATGTAAAAGGAGGGGCTGCGGTTTCCCGGTTAACATGCGGCACAAACACAAGTAAACCGCCCCCCCCACACACACACGATTCTCTGGGATGATCACTTCACCCCTCCCCTCCACCGCGTGGTTAACAGCGGGGAACATTTCTGTTCAGAAGAGCAGGAACGGGCGCCTCTGAATGTCCCCTTAATAAAATCACCCCATTTCAACCAGGTGACTGTGAATGATATCACTCTCCTGAGGATAACAAAGAGAGATAAGGAATGGATATTGTCTGCATGCCAGCAAACACCGGGACCATACGCTGCCATGCTTTGTTATGCAATGATTCCAGACTACGTGCTACTGGCCTGGCGTGGTAGTGTCCTACCATGGCGTAAGGGATAAGGCAGCCCTCCCCAGAAACCTTTTGCAAACGCTTTGGGAGTACATAAAGGAGAGCTTTCTGGAGATGTCCCTGGAGGATTTCCACTCCATCCCCATACACGTTAACAGACTTTTCCAGTAGATGTACTGGCCGCGATTGCCAGGGCAAATTAATCATTAAACACGCTTGCTTTTAAACCATATGTAATGTTTACAAATATTTACAAAGGTACACTCACCAGAGGTCTCCTGTGTGCCCTGAGGGTCTTGGGTGAGTTCGGGGGTTACTGGTTCCAGGTCCAGGGTCACAAACATATCCTGGCTGTTGGGGAAACCGGTTTCTCCGCTTCCTTGCTGCTGTGAGCTACCTACAGTACCTCCATCCTCATCTTCCTCGTTCCCTGAACCGTCTTCCCTGTGTGTTTCTCCAGTGAGAGAGTCATAGCACACGGTTGGGGTAGTGGTGGCTGCACCCCCTAGGATTGCATGCAGCTCCGCATAGTAGCGGCAAGTTTGCGGCTCTGCCCTGGACCTTCTGTTTGCTTCTCTGGCTTTGTGGTAAGCTTGCCGTAGCTCCTTAATTTTCACGCGGCACTGCTGTGTGTCCCTGTTATGGCCTCGGTCCTTCATGGCCTTGGAGATCTTTTCTAATACTTTGCCATTTCTTTTACTGCTACGGAGTTCAGCTATCACTGCTTCATCTCCCCATATGGCGAGCAGATCCCGTACCTCCCGTTCGGTCCATGCTGGAGCTCTTTTGCGATCCTGGGACTCCATCACGGTTACCTGTGCTGATGAGCTCTGCGTTGTCACCTGTGCTCTCCACGCTGAGCAAACAGGAAATGAAATTCAAACATTCGCGGGTCTTTTCCTGTCTACCTGGTCAGTGCATCTGAGTTGAGAGTGCTGTCCAGAGCGGTCACAATGAAGCACTGTGGGATAGCTCCCGGAGGCCAATAACGTCGAATTCCGTCCACACTACCCCAATTCCGACCCGCAAAGGCCGGTTTTATCGCTAATCCCCTCGTCGGAGGTGGTGTAAAGAAACCGGTTTAAAGGGCCCTTTAAGTCGAAAGAAAGGGCCTCGTTGTGTGGACGTGTCCAGGCTTAATTCGGTTTAACGCTGCTAAAGTCGACCTAAACCCGTAGTGTAGACCAGGCCTATGAGAGCAGCATCTGGTCCATTGGTCAACTTCTCATTCCTGCCACCGGCCTCCATGAATCTCACTGAGCATACACCTTGAAAATCCCCTGTAGCAGCAAGTATCACGAGTATAAGAGGAGTAAAAGAAAAAAAAATTCCCCTTTTCATTTTCAAATGAGCAGCTCTTTAATTTTGAGTGCTGTCTTGTAGGCCAGGGTAAATAGGTATGTTGAGCACATGCTCTTCCTTCCTCCCCATCTCCATCTCCATCCTCTTTGCCATTCTCCTTCCTACACTGGAAGCTGGTCTGCACACAGTTTGGTACTGCTCATAATACATTGCTTTAGGAACAGATATAGTTAAAGCAGTACAACCCCCTAATGTGGATGTCGTTATATGGGTACAAAGACACTTCCATTGCTATAGCTTTCCTGTAAATTTACAGGCATAAACAATACCAGTAGAGGCACTTTTGTACTGCTTTAATTATACCTCTTTCTAAACCAATACAGTACTAGTGGTGCAAAATCTGAGTGTCAGCCAGCTCTAAATAATCCTGGTTTTTAATATTTCCTTATATGGATTTCCTTCCCCCAGTATCTCTCCCCATTGTTGTTGCCCTTGTGATGCTGGCCAATCAGGTGCCAGCGTATGCTAAGGACCCCATGCCTCAGTGGAACACTGACAAATCCATAGGTGGAACCAGTCTGGCTAACCTGGCTATTACTATTGGTCGAATTGGTGTTAGATTAATAAAAATGTGCTTTGTGTTTTGGCTGTACTGAATGCTTGTAAGTTCCTGCAGGCATCAATCTCAAGTCTAACATCTCTATCCCATATCGTAAGGTGATAATTGAACATTTGCATTGTAAGCCTAATAATAATACCTAGATTTTATATAGTATTCTTCACCAGCTGATCTCAAAACACTTTACAAAGGAGGTCAGTGTCATTATCCACATTTCACAGATGGGGAAACTGAGGTACAGGGCAGGAAGTGACTTACCCAAGTTCCCCCAGCAGGTCAATGGCCTGGAGTGGAAACCAAGTCTCCTGGGTCCCAGTCTAGTGCTCTGTCCACTAGGCAGCACTGTTCTATAGAAATGTGGGGCTGGATCCTATATGTTGCTAGACATATGAGCCCCGATCCAGCATAGCACATAAACCATGGGAACGCTCACAAGCTTAAAGTTAAGCACATGCTTAAGTGCTGCACTCAATACCTTGCAGGATCAAGCCCTTAATAGATGTCTACAGAAATTCTAGATTACTCTAGAATTCAACAGGGAGTGAGAGCCACATGAAAGGTTTTTTTAAGCCATCATAAAGAATTCTACGGTAGGGTAAAATTCTCTTAAGCTCTTCTACCACCCATGCTTTTACTCTTGTTGCTACAATCTCTCTTAGAAAAGACAGAATCAACTGCTTTGCTCAGGCCCCAGTCCTATTTGCATTTAAGTCAATGACGGTTTTGCATACTGTTGTCAAAGAGAGCAGGTCAGGATGGGGCCTTTTAGCCTCCAGTCAGTTGCAGAAGTGAACACAGTCCTTGCTTTGCTATGCATGCCCATAGGAGAAAGCACATTGCCCCACAACTTATGCTGTGATTTCTTTATTTGTTTGAAATGTAGCGAAAAGATGCATTATCCCAAGTACTGAGAGCTTTGTTATGAAACTTAGATAAAAGTTGCCTTCTCAGCTGTCTGCTCCTTTCTTTGCCCTGGGCCTATTATGTACAGAGAGTTAGGGTTTATCAGATCATTTTATTTGCATTGTGCAACCTGCAGACGCAAACAAGTGATGATAATGTTCTCTACTGTACAGTACTGTGTCAGCTTCCCCTCTTCCCCTGCCCATTTCCCACCTCCCTTCCCTCTCCAAGCAAAATTCTGTTTCATCTTCACCCTGGGTGTGCATTTCACCATTAAAATGCATGGAGAATGATTGATATTTGTAGCATTACCAGGTTAACACAGTATTAAGACGTCACCCGTTAGAGCAGCCAAAAAAAAAAAAAAAATGAAGTTCATAGTTATCCAGTTTCACTGTGCTCTATAATTAGTCTTGCCGGGATAATGAAGACCCTGGGTGAAATTCAGCCTTGCTGTAAGCAAGAACTTACACCAGGGCTTGATCTGGCTCAGAAAGTAGGTACAGAGTGGAGAGGGCCCCTCACCAGAGCCTCTCTTACCTTTGGGGATGTTGGGATCCAGCTGTAGGTCTGAGCTTTCTGGCTCAGGCCTGTCTCTAGTGGGCTGAACCATGACACGTTTTCTAACCCCCCATGATTTTCTCATGAGTCTCATGACATTTGTTGTTTTCTGACTGCCGCTGGAGGCCTTGTGATTGTAAAAATAAATACATAACTAAGAGAGAGAGAAAGAAAGAGCGAGCTTAATTCTCACATAATTCTCTAATTCTCATAGTTGTGGAGAAAAGCTTGAAAATGTGACCTGAGTGCACCCTAAAGACTCACAAACTAAAAAGTAAATACAAAAAATCCCCAAATGTATTTTTAAAAACTCATGTTTTTTATGCTAATATCACGAGTGTTTGCCTTGGCCGGACTCCTGATTTTTGGGCCCCTGGGGTTGGCAATGGTGGAAACTCCAGAGCTGATTCCTGATCCTCACTTTGCAACTTGGACCCGTCTCTGGTGCTGAGAGACCAGGACTCTGGGCAAAGTCTGTTTCATGGTTCCACAAATGAGCTTTAGCCATGACTAGGATTTCACTGGGATAATTCATTAGCTGACACTTTTCCCATTGCAGGTGAATCTCCTTCTAGAAATCTGCACTTAACGTAAATCATGTAAGGATCCCCCTGCCCCTGGGGCCATCCTTAGGATTTATGGGGCCCTATACAGTATTATTAAACTGGTGCCTCTATGCCCGACTTGGGGCACAGCCACCATCCCCGCCCGTGGACCCCCAGAAGAACCCCCCTGCCATTGCTAACACACACCGAAAGGCAACCCGGAGTCGCAGCCCGGGGGGGAGGGGGCGGCAGGGAGGGACAAGGGAGAAAAGAGGCTACTGAGCTGCCCGGCGGAGAGTCACAGTTCCCTGCAAAGACCTGACCCCCGTACCTCCTCCCTCACACAGAATGTGCCGCGCCGGCACATTCAGCTCTGTGAATACGGCCCCTGCCTTCTGCCTAGTATGCAGACTGCAGCACACGCTGGGTGTGCAGGAGCCGACCTGCTCTTAGCTGCTGTCCTGGTCATAGGTCCGGACTCTGTGGGTGAGTGTTCTGGGGCCAGAGCTGCCACAGGGAAAATTTAGTGGGTGCAGAACACACACGGGCGCCAAGCTCCCCCTCTCCATCCACGCCTCTCTCGCGTAGGCGGCCCCGCGCTTACCAACTCCTCTCCCTCCCTCCCAGTGCTTCCGGAGTACCGTGAAAAGCTGATTTGCAGTGTTCAAGCTCTGGAAGGGAGGGAGAAGAGTGGGGATGGGGCATGCTTGGGGGACGGGGTGGAGCAGGGACAGGAAGAGGCGGGGCGGGTGCTTGAGGGAAGGGGTGGAGTTGGGGCGGGACCTGGAGCAGAAGGGGTGGGTCGAGCACCCCCCTGCAAGATGAGAAGTCGGCGCCTATGGTCTGGCGGTGCCCCAAATGTTCAGGTGCCCTACACAGCTGCATATGCTATGTATGCCTAAGGACAGCCCTGCCCTCCTCCTCCTGGGCATTCTTCTGTGCATAAGTTAAGATGGCACCTTCAGCTGAATCATGGCTTTCTGCCTTAGCCCTGACTTTTCTTTACCACTCTCAAATATCAGCTACCAATGTGAAGGTGTTGATGTTAATGGGACCCATTCATGTAGGTTTCGGCTAGGTTTAAACTCATTAGCCAATCACAAAGACCACGTGTATGCTGAGGAAATGCATCACGTGAGTGTTCTCTAATACTTTTTAATGAATATGATGTTAAATGCAATTTAGGACGTACTGTAGGAAGAGAGAAGTCATGCTTAGCTGGTCATTATTTGTAGAGCTGGATGAAATTTTTTTCAGCAAATAGTAAATTTGCTGAAAAATGCATTTGTGGGGGACACTGAAACTATTCATGAAATTGGGTCAAATTTGGCAAATAGTTTTGGCCAAAAAAAAAGAAATGGAAAATTTTTGAACAAATCAAAACAGTTCTTTTGCCATTTCAAAATGAAATGGTTCAACTTTTTGTTTCAAAATGAAACATTTTGACCATTTTGAAATGTTTTGTATTTGACTTTTCATTTTAAGAGGCTATTTCTTTTAGAAGTTTAGCTAAATAAAAAACACACAAAAAAAGGATAAAGAGCACTTGGAAATCACCTGAAATGAACTCCCTCCTCCAAATAATTTCAAGCTGAAACTCTTTTTTTTTTCCATTTCAGCAGGGGAAAACATTGTTTCAGTTGGAACCAAACCAAAGATTTTTGCCTTAGTGGTACCTGTAGTGCTGGCTGTAGTTAGGGTCCCAGTGGGACTTTGTCCTAGGCAGGGCATGCCCTGGTCTTCTGGATTCAAGTCCTGCTCGGACTGCAGGAGGCCTATGCCTGTGAGTGACCCCCACAGCAGCTGCCTTAAGTGCCTGGGGGAGTCATGTGTTAAGGAGCAGTGCTGGATCTGCAAAAACTTTCGACCCTGCACCCAGAAGAAGCGGGACGTCGTCCTCAGGGCTCTCCTGATGGAGTCCGCCCTCCACCCAGCTTCCAAGCCATCTGGACAGGTCGCACCAAGTGCCTTGGCCTCTGTGCACAGCGCACCACCAGCACCCGACTCCTCCCGGCACCGTTCACCATCTCCGGTGCCGAAGAAGAAGACCAGGAAGTGCTCCCCGGCACTGAGCAAGAAGGCCAGGGGTCATCTATCCAGGGACTCGGACCTGCCCACCAGACTGCTCCAGAGCCACATGATTGTCCCTCCCCGACTGGGGTGCCCAGCCCCCTGAAAGGTCCATCACTGACTCTTGGGAGTGGTATGGGACCCGCACTCCTGCCTGCACCTTCATCAGCTCAGGCTCCCACGGCATAGAGATCGCCCAGGTCTCCATCTGCTCCGCTGACTACCCTGGTGCTGCAGGACCCGGCTCAGGCTCCCCAAGAGGGCAAACCCACCGTTAAGACCCCTCAGGGAACACGGGACCAAAGTTGGTCGCAGGACAGAAGGTGCTGATCTTCGCTGCTGTGTCAGGAGTCCCGAGGCAGATCCCAATCGTGTCGCTGGTCGGCCAGGCGAGCTTCCAGATCCCTGCGACGCTACTTTCCGGCATGGGGCCGACACTCTCTTTACTTTTCCCACCACCGTTCGCTGTCTCGACAGTTGTCCTCTAGGCGTCGATCCTGATCACTGGCATGGTGGGAACGTTCCCCATCCTGGCACCAGTTCCCCTCTCCACGCTGCAGTTACTGTTCAGTTACGCCCACGTAATGGTCACCAGTAGGCACAACCAGCAAACAAACTCAGGCGTTGACGGCTCCTCCCTGGTCGCTGGAAGGTGGTTCCTCTGGTACGGAGGGCCAGTTCAGCCCATCGCCACGGTCTCATCAATGTGGCTGGGCACAGGAGCCCGCTCCCTCGTCGGCAGCACCGCAATGGCAGCATGGCCAGTGGCAAGCACAGTGGCCGTATTGGAGCAGGTGGTGCGTACAGGGCGTGACGATGCCTCCTTCACATCACTCCTCGGTGGCTGCCACAGAACAGTGGGTGGCAGCCCCACCGGCACTGGACCCAGTACCGAAAGGTCGTTCTGAGGTCAGGGCAGATGAACCTGAGCTCACCCCAAAGCCTCTTTCTCCGACGGCGGTTGAGACCCCAGTACCCCCACTGGCAGTCCAGTCTTCTTTATTGTCCCCAGACCAGGTGGTGGTGGGACTTTCTAGAGCTAGCTCGCCAAATGATTTTCGGGAGCATCAATCCCTTCTCCGAGTGATCACGGTGCCGAGCCATGTCCTTTTGTCCTTGGACTGGAGGCTGGATCGGGAGTTGGTGTTGCAGAGGGTTCCCTTTGTGTCCCTATCTCCGTCGCTTACCTTGGTTTCAGACGCGTCAGACCTGGGCTGGGGAGCCCAACTGGGTGAGCTCAACACCCAGGGCCGCTGGCTTCACAGTGATCTGGCCCTTCATATCAATGTGAGGGAGCTCAAAGTGGTTTGCCTGGCCTGCCAGGCATTCTTGCCCTACCTGAAGGGCAGGGTGATGCAGGTCCTGAAGGACAATACAGCCGCGATGTACTACATCAACAGGATGGGTTTTCAGTATACCCCTGAGGGAGCGTGGTCCATGTGTACTGCTGCCCCTTGTAAGAAAAGGCAAAAAGATACTGGGAGTCAGGGTGAACCGATACAGAAAAGAAAGCTGAGCACAAATCAACAACAGTAAAATGAGTTGCACCTGGTGGGATAGAAGCCAGAATCATTGCTGGGTTAGGGACAACAGGAAAGGCGGGTATAACAATGCAGTTAATGGCTTGAAAATCCTGAACAAACCGCCATGATTTACCATCAGCTTTTCAAACTGGGAGGATAGGAGTGTTACAGGGGCTGGAGCAGGGGACAATAATGCCTTGTTCCCGCAGGGCGGTCATGACCAGAGCAATGCCAGCCTCTGTTTCAGGGTTTAAAAGGTATTGAGACAGGCGAGACAGGGGTTTGGAGGAGTCAACAGTAATGCAGACGGGGTCAGTATTTAAGCGGCCCACTTCAGATGGGTGAGTTGGCCACAGAGAGGATGGGACCTGTGAAATTAGGTGTTCAAGGGACGGGATCAATGGGTAATGGGACTGGAGTGGAAAGGGGAATTTCAGACAGCAGGGAGGCCACAGAATCACTCAGAGAGGACTGGGGAATTACTGCCCGTTGCTTGCACTCTAGCTCTAAAACTGTCCAGGCTCCCCTCCGAATCCTGCGTACTGGGGGCCAAGAAGGGGGTCCTACTTGGAGCCATAAACCCTGGACTCGCATAGAGCTCCATTCAATTGTAAGAGGCTTTCCAAAGCCTCTGGAAAATCCTACCAAATTCGCAGAGGAATTTTTGTTAGTATGCGATACCTATGAACCCTCTGAGGCAGACCTCCTGCAGCTGTGTAAGCTACTTGTAACCCCTAGCGAACATGAAAAATGGTTCACAGCAGCAAATTGGCCCGTCAGTGAGCGCCACTCTAATTTGCCAGACCCCCTTCTTGGCCCCCAGTACGTAGGATTCGGAGGGGAGCCTGGACAGTTTTAGAGCTAGAGCGCAAGCAACGGGCCCAATCCTTATCCAGACTATCTTTGCATGTATAAGAAAAAGCAGAGGAGTCAGGCAGACTGGAGCGTTTCGGGGGAACAAGGGATTTTTCTTGACAGGCCTGAGTGGTACCAGAGGAATGGGCCTGGGCGGCATTGGACAGTCCGAACTGGTCTGAACTGGTGACCTCTGAGAATTGTTCCTGAACTGGGGAGGCTGGTGATCATCTATTGTTCCGACACAAGGCTGCCAAGCCAATTAATGCGTCTTCCTCATCGTCGTCCCCAGACTTTAACAAGGGGTTTTCTTCGTCCTCTTCCACTTGAGATGGGAGTATGAAGGGGGCTGGGATCGATCTGAGTCTGCTCGGAGAACAGGGTAAAGGGGAGCACTTGGTCTGGTGGTGGGAGAGGAGGCTTCCAATAAAGCTTTTAACTTATCATTTGAAGCTTTGAGAGAGACAAGTTTCGATTCTGTCCACCTACGATTTGCCTCTTCCCACCACTGCATGAAACAATCAATCTCTCCTCTGGCCAATTTAGTTTTAGGTTGGCCGAGTTTGTCTTTTAAGACGTCCACTCGGTCTTTGTCCCATGATCCTAATGGTGGCCACTGAGTTTTGGGATCCCCCTGAGTTAACCTAGACCATTTTTCCAGAAATTTACAGGAGTCCGGACCCTTCCTAAAATACATAAAATGAGCTGGCGTTCCTTTAGGGAACTGTCCCGACTTAGATGTCTGATTATCCATACAGGAGGACTTTACACACACCAATCACACAAGAAGGAAATTCAGG
>NC_048298.1:106474420-106573813 GCF_013100865.1 Trachemys scripta elegans | reverse complement strand
AGCCCTGCCCCCTGCACACTCCATCCCCAACCCTCACCCCCTGCCTGGCCCACAGCACCCTCAGCACCTCCCACCTGCCCCCTCCCCGGCCCTGCACCTTTCCAGATGAGCTCTTCGCTGTTGGGTTTGTAATATGGGGCAGGTGGGGAACAAGTGCAGAGAAGTTTGCATGACTTGCTGAAGGCTGCACAACGAGTCCATCTATGATCGCTCAGGAGGACGTGGCTCATAGTCCTATGTCCCTATCCCACTGTTTTGGGCAAAAAGCAACTTCTCCCTCTACTTTCTCCTCAGAGGTACCAGCAGGAGCTTTGTCCAACCCACCAGTCCCATTTAATCTGAGATCAGCTGGGACTGAGAGTGTCATTCCCGTCCCTCCAACCCATGCAGTAACTGTGAGCAGCGATGGGGAAGATTGACAACACGTCTGTGGAGCTGAATTCGCCCTCCGAGGTGAAGCAGGCAGCCATTGAGGAATTTGAGCCAATCGCCCAAGGAGATGGAAGCACCAAGAAGATAAAGGAGCTCCCAGACAGAGGTTCTTGGAAGGGCAAATTTGACTTCTTGCTGTCCTGTGTGGGCTATGCCATTGGGCTGGGCAATGTCTGGCGGTTTCCATATCTCTGTGGCAAGAATGGAGGAGGTGAGCATAGAATGCTAAACACATGTTTTCCTTTATATCAGCCTCCACCCAAGAGTGTAGTTAGTGCTTTGAAATTTGTCTGCACACTGACTGATTCTTTTTCCTCCCGTCCTGCCCTCAGTGTACCCTGATTCACCACATCAGATATACTGAGGCAGCATAAGCCAATTGCCAGTGAGATCAGGAAGAAATCATATAATGCTTTGCATTGCCATTTCCATACAGCAGTGCCTTTCACCCACGGATGGATCGTAGGGGCATGAATGAGTCAAGCCTCACAACACAGCTGTGAGAGAAGTTAGTATTACTATCCCCATTTTACAGGTGAAGAAACTGAGGTACAGAGAGGTTAAGTAACTTAACAATGGTCACTGAGGAATTCTGTGGCACAGCTGGAAATAGAGCCCTTCTCTTCATGTATCCAGTGTCTGGCTAAATGCTATCACTTCTTACTCTTCAATTCCACTAAAATCCCTCTTTTCCTCACTGCCCCCTTGGCCTCACCTGGGTCATCTCTTAAACTGTGTGAGAGTGATGGTCTGATGGAAGCAGGGCACTGGACTAGGAATCAAGGGAACTGGATTCAATTCCCCGCTCAGCCACAGACTCCTGTGACTTTGGCAAGTCACATAATCTACCCTGTGCCTCCATTCTGTCTCTATAAACTGGGCTATTTGTACTAGCCTGGCTCACAGGGATAAAATCCATCAGTGATTGAGGCACTAAGATACTCCAGTGATGGTGGTCATAGAAGTACCCAAATGGCCTCGATTTTCTGTAGTCCTCTCCTCCCTCCTCACCATTTTGTCAAAGCTCTGCTGCTAACATCACCTTCCTCTCTCACTGCTTCATCCATGGCACTCACTTTCTCCACTTGTCTCACTGGCTTTCCATCTCTTACCATGTCCAGGTCAAACTCCTCCTCCTCATCTCCAACGCTACCAATAATCTCAGCTCCAGCTGTCACTAGGTTCACATTTCCTCCTACATCCTTCCCCACCCTCTTCACTTCCCCCACTCCATCTTCTTTTCCCAGTCTTGGTTTCCCCCCTCCAGTCATGCTGCCCCCTGTGCTTGAAAAGCCTTCCCTTCCTAGGCCACCAGTCTTCTTTTCCCTCTCCTTTAAATTCCTCCTAAAAACTCACTTCCTCTCTGACCTGCTTGTCCTTCTCATGAGCTCTCTCTCCCACCCCTTCCTTACTGTACTGTTGCCCAGGTCTGATATTGCCTTTGTGTTTCATCTAGTTTGCATGTTGGGAAAAGAGACCCATCCAACTGATCATAGGTGTCCTGACTCCCTGTCCCCTACACTAACCACTAGACAGTACTCTGCCCATGAAGTTCCACCATGGCACATTATCAAATCATAGAAATGTAGGGCTGGACGGGACCTCAAGAGGTCATCTAGTGCAGGGGTTCTCAACCTTTTTCTTTCTGAGGCTCCTCCTAACATGCTATCAAAATTCCATGGCCCAGCTGTGCCACAACTGTTCTTCTGCATATAAAAGCCCTTCTGTTCCTGTTTTCTTATGTCAATTCCTAGGGAATAACGGTTTTATGGGGAAGTACTGAGAGACGGGAGAGGTGGCTTTTATTGCTAGTTCTGCCACACGGTAGGTGCATGATCTCAGACAAGTCAGGGCACCTCAGCATGGCTGTTTCTTCATAACTAAATAGGAGATAATAATAGATACCTCAGGGGTGTTATGAGGCTAAAATAATTCCTCTCTGCAAAACATGCTGAGCCCCGAGGAGGGAAGTGCCAAGTGCTATTGTTAGTGTTACAAATCCAGCACTATATGATCTCTAACACAGCAGGGGCAGGGATGCAGAGCAATCCAGCAGGATGTTCAGAAAATGCTGGATGAGCCTAGCAAATTTGCCAGTTGCCATAAGAACTGTTGCTCTCAGAAAATGTAAAGTTGTGCGCTGTGCCTGCGTACTTTCAAGGCCCCATGCTGCTGGTCCATGCACGCTGTTCCATTGCTGTCTACATCAGTCACTCCTCTGGTCCTCTTCCAGTCTGGCTGCCAACAAGCAACTGTTTCTGCAGCCTGCCACAGTGAGCAGCAGTGGAGGCTGCTGACGTCTGAAAATAAGCAGGCAAAGGGACACACAAAGCACTGTCAGAGCCAATTGAAAGCAGAGAGGAAGGGTCAGGCAGCATCTGACTCAGAACCAGGTAGGCAACGCCTCCCCCGCCGAGGCTGAGGCACCTCCACTGCTGAGCAGACCGTGGGTGGAACTCCAATTATATATCCGCACGTGCAATGTTGAAAGCAAAGTTGTGTGGGCTGCTTCCATTACACACAGGCAAATTGAATGGAATGACAATATTGTCGCTTCACTTACTGCTGTCATATCGGATCAACCTCCAGTTGATTTAATCTGTATTGTAATCAGGGATACAGTGAGGGTGAGATTCATCCCAGGTGGACAGACCCTTAGCACTCAGTGTAGCTCAGTAGGTCCTAACAATTGTCTGATGAGAAATTTAGACTGTGCATACCTGATAGTGAATGTTTCTTTAACTGCTTATGACTGGCACTTGACCTTGATTGAGGCTACAAGCAAAAACATATTGGTGCTTTTATATCCTGGTAATTAATCAGTGGGCAGTGGTGGCCATTTTATTTACTAATTATTAGTAGTATTTGTTTGTATCACATTAGTGCCTAGAGGCTCCAACCAAGATTGGGGCTGCATTGTGCCAGGTGCGGTACAAACCCGGTCCCTGTTCCAAAGAGCTAAATCTAAATAGAGAAGGCAAACAAGGCAAGGGGAGTGAGGAAAGATTATTTTCATCCCCAAGAGACTGACTTGCCCCAGATCACACTGGAACGGAACCCAGATCTCCTGAGTTCCACCCCTGTTTTTGTGCTCAAAATTCAGTGTGCTCATTTTTAGTTCTACCAACATTTCTCCAAATCATTTCAGCCCAGGGTGTAATTTTCCTCCCAGAATGTTATAATAGGGTGGCCAATGACGCATCCCCAGAATACAGGACATCGCCTTGTTTGTCTCCACCCCTTCCTGTGTGACCCTGCCCCAGCCTGCGTGACCTCACACATTACAGGGGTGGAGCAGCACACTGCACAATGGTGTCCTCTGTGCGTGATACTGGTTTTATATAAGTACCGGACAGGGGAAAAACCATACAAATCTGGATGGTCCGGCCGAAAACCAGACAAATGGCCTGCCTGTGTCATAAGCACCTGATTATAGAGGCCTTCCTCAGCTGGTGGCCCCACCAGAGTGGCTATGGAATTAGAGACAGGCCAGAGCTGTCGGGTCAGATCAAGCCTTAGGTCTGAATTTGAATTTCCCCGCAATACAAGGGGTGTTTGTATCTGCTGATCTAGGTCAGCCCATCACAGAGAGAGGAATGTAAGCAGGGACCACTTGTGGTTACCTGTGTGTATAGCACCTTCCCCGACGGGGCCCCGATCATGGTTTGTGATGTCTAAGATCTACCACAATATGAATAAATACTAATAGCCTTGGAGATTGGATCAGACCTTTCCCAAAGTTCTTGGAAGGCTTGACTCTGATTTCTGGCTTGCGGGCGTCCATTGCTAGCTAGAATGCTGTACGGGGTGCTGATTGGCACATTTCTATAACAGCGTTGGAGAGTTTTTTTTAAGTCAAGATGTTGTTGAATATAAGCCGGCACTTTTTGCCAGCTGGGAGTTCAAGCTCACAGCCGTCAAGCTGCTTGCCCGCAGCACACTGACCGTGTCCCCCTGCCACCTGCTTCCAACTTATGTTCCTGAATCACTGCCCTAGATCCATGTAAAGGAGCTTGAAGCCAAATTCCCCCTGTGGGGCTCAGCTGTCTATCCAGCTCCCGTTGGGCCTCAGCTGTTTTACCCACTGACTCAGCAGTCCTGACTGATGTGATGTGTCTCTGCAGAGCCATCCCTAGTGGTTTGATGGAGCCCAATACTGTCAGAGATGGACCCAGCCACAGTGATCCATGATTTCAGGTTGTCCAGGTTTGATTATTGCAAACCCCTATACCTGAGACTGAAGATGCAAATTCTGGGGGAGAAAGACCCAGCTAATCCAGAACGCAGCAGCCCTCTGCTGAGTGACCCTGGGAGGTGGGAGTGTATCACTGCAGTGCTCCAGTCATGTCACTCCCTCCTCGTTAAACAGAGTGCCCGTTCAAAGTCATGGTGCAAATCTTCAGAGCTCAGGGGGTTGGGTCTGAGGTAGCTGAGCAACCACCACTCTCTCCACAATCAGGACCCTCTGTGACAGCATCCATCCTAAGGACAATGGAGCTCTCTACAACCTGTGCTAGACCTGCGAAAGCTGGAGTCTGAGCTTTCCCAACAGCCATCCTATGGCTGCAGAACTGCCTTCCTCAAGAAATCCGACTGACCTCAAATCTCGCTGCCGGCGGGTCCAGCTGCAAGACCCAGCTGGTTTGCCCTAGCTTTTCTGCAACAATAACACAATAGCTAACAAATGAACTAATGGCTAATGCCAAAGACTCCTGTCTGCTGTTGGGCTGGTGGGGAGAGAGAGAACAAATTGCCCATGAACTACCAGTTCCTGTTTTTGTTTTCCGGCTTGGTCTCAGATATCACATTTGATGAGTGTGGTATAAATATCTAGATTAATAAGTCAGATCAGCACATGGGTGATGGGGCAGAGGGTGATGGGGATGTGAGAAGGAAGAAGTGATAGAGAAAGATACAGTCCAAATAGTAATTGAACAGCCACCATGGAACAACCCTTGTTCACTATCGAACAGGGGAATCAAAGCTGGGGGTGGCATTGAGAACTGGAGCTGGAACAGAGCATTGGGACTGCAATGTGAGCCCGGGGATTTGTGCAGTAATTGTGAGCTGAGCTTTACATTTCTTGGGGAGAAGAGGTGTCCAGGGCCCCAAAAAGTCTTGTGGTGATGAGACCTTGCAGAACCTGCTGCTAACAGCTGCTTGTTCTTCCAGGGGCCTTCTTGATTCCCTATTTTCTGACGCTGGTGTTTGCTGGGATTCCTCTCTTCCTGCTGGAGACAGCTCTCGGCCAGTATACCTCTGTTGGCGGATTGGGGGTCTGGAAATTAGCGCCCATGTTCAAAGGTACTGTACATGATGCTGATGCCATATATCTAGCTTTACAGCTGAAACCATTTACTGGAATGGGAAGCAACACCTTAGGGACTGGGACATAAGCCCTTGGGGAATGGATGGTGAGTCCCTGGAGACTGTTATATCTGCTCAATGGTGTTTGCAGGATCCCGTTCGCCATGGTGTCTGGCAGGGCCGGCTCTGGCTTTTTTGCTGCCCCAGGCAAAAAAGCCTCCCACTGCCCCCCATCCCCCCACCCCCCAGCGCGGCAGGGGAGGGCACCGAGCCCGGCCGCAGGCCGCTCTCCCCGACCAGCCAGAGTGCCGGGGGGAGGGCGGCGAGCCTGCCGCAGCTCCGCTGGCGGCCAGAGTGCCGGGAAGAGGGCGGCGAGCCCGCTGCGGCTCCGCTCTCCCCGGCGGCCAGAGTGCCGGAGGGAGAGCGGAGAGCCTGCCGCGGCTCCGCTCTCCCCGGCGGCCAGAGTGCCGGGAGGAGGGCGGAGAGTCCGCCGCGGCTCCGCTCTCCCCGGTGGCCAGAGCGCCAAGGGGAGGGCAGAGTGGCAGCCAGAGCGCCGGGAGGAGGGCGGAGAGCCCACCGCGGCTCTGCTCTCCCCCATGGCCAGAGCGCCGAGGGGAGGGCAGAGTGCCGGCCGGGGCTCCGCTCTCCCCGGCGGCCAGAGTGCCGGGGGGAGGCCGGAGAGCCCAGCCGGGGCTCCGCTCTCCCCGGCGGCCGGAGCACCCAGCCAGGGCTCCGCTCTCCCCGGCAGCCGGAGCCGGAGCACCGCGCCGCCCCCCTCCAGGTGCCGCCCCAAGCACAAGCTTGGTGGGCCGGTGCCTGGAGCCGGCCCTGGTGTCTAGGCATCAGTAACACTCCAGCTCTCTGTTTGAATGACCTTTGATAGTGACAAAACACTCAGGTAGACAACACTGCCTTGATGGAGGCAAACGACTGAACAGAGCCACCTGGCACATCAGGATTGTACTTAAAATGAAATGCAGTAAGTTGGGGGGGAGGACTGTGCTACTCTGTACCAGCAGAACCCTGTTTACTGTACACTAGAAGGTTGGCTCTCCCCCAGTTGGGTGTAAACCTGTTGTTGTTGTGTTCAGTAACAACATACGAGAGGCTAGTGGTGAATTAAAATAAGTGTTTTTATTAAGAGAGACTAATTCAAATACAGGAGCAGGCAGAGACACAGCTGGTTCCCCCTCTTTGGTTTTCATAGAGCTCCACACATACAACTCTGCTAGCAGGGTACTGAAAGACACCACCATTCAATCTTTGAAACATGGGAGAGAGGCATAACATCCAAACAAGCCTTCATTGGCTGATCAGTGAACTTGAGGCACCGTGCATTGTCACTTACTGATCTCTGTGAGATGATTCACATTTCCTAGGTGTACAAACCTTCGCCTCTCCTCTGTGCAGTCACTTCTCGACTTGCCGTCCCCACTTCAGCACAGGAGGCTCGTATCCATCTGCTCAATACAACTCCATAGACTTTGGATGGCTTGTGTTGAGCATGCTCTGTTTCTTCTCTCCTAGGAGTGGGCCTGGCCGCTGTGGTTCTCTCATTCTGGCTGAATGTCTATTACATTGTCATCATTGCCTGGGCACTGTACTATCTCTTCAACTCTTTCACTGCGGTGAGTTTCAGCCATTTCTATAAACCTTTATTGGCTCTGTGTAATTTTGGCAGTTCCTGTTTCTCTCGTGAAATGTGGAGTTTAACATATTCTTTGCTGTTTGTGCCATGAAATATACAACATACAGTTTACAAATTGTGCAAAGGGGCTCGCTTAATGTTGCTGCTGGATCTGTTGCTGAGACATCCGATGACATCAACTGTTCTGCATTACTGTGTGCTGTGTTCTTTTAGGGGCTATGTTCCCATTAGAAATCTTAGAAATCTGTCCCTCTGCCCCACAGCCTTTCACATTCTCCTTTCTATCTATCATAGTCAGAGAGCACCAGTCACGGTAATAGCAACGTGGTTGTAAAATGGCTTCTTCATGAGATTGTCTCATTACCATGGGCTTGGTTTTGAACTTAATTAGACCCCATTTATGCTGCTCCCACTCCATTGATTCCAATGGAAAAGCACTTAAGCACGTGCTTACATCTATCCCCTAAACAGGACAGCATTTAAGCAAATAACTTCTAGCATAGGCTTAAGTCCCATTGACTGCAACGGGATGCTTTCCTGAATCGGGGCCTTGTGCCAGTGTATACGAGATCAGAATGAAGCCTCGAGTCTGAAGTACATTTCTTCACAACTGAACCATTCTTATCAATCTAAAGGCGGAGAAGAGCTCCCTTAGCAATCCATAGACATAAAGATATCTAATTCCATGGGTCCTGTGGGATTCCATTTCATTTAGACCCACCTGCTAAAATGCTGTGCATGTACCATTGTTCAGTCCAGCTTCAGTTTTTATTTGATTATGTTTTCCAGCATCTGTGAAGCCATTTGTCAAAATGTTCTTGTGTGTAGTCTCCAATGCCTTCCGAACACCTGCAGTATTTGTTGTTCTCTCTTAACCCCACACTAGCAATTTGTACAAGTGTCAGTTGTTGTGGTCCAGGTAGATCCCCTACATATTCCTGAATAAGACTTTACAACATAGGAGGGCAAACTACGGCCCACGGGCCAGATCCGGCCCATCAAGGCTTTCGATCTGGCCCGTGGGATTGCCAGCCCAGTGGCGCAGCGGGGCTAAGGCAGGCTCCCTGCCTGCCCTGGCCCCACGCCGCTCCTGGAAGTGGCTGGAACCATGTCCCTGCAGCCCCTGGGGGAGAGGAGGAGCAGAGGGCTCTGAGTGCTGCCCTCGCCTGCAGGCTCCGCCTCTCGCAGCTCCCATTGACTCGGAACGGGGAACCGCGGCCAATGGGAGCTTTGGGGGTGGTACCCTCAGGCCAGGGCAGCGTGTGCCTGCCCCACCCCCAGGAGCCACTGCTGGACATGCTGGCCACTTCCGGGAGTGGTGCAGGGCCAGGGCAGGCAGGGAGCCTGTCTTAGTCCTATCGCACGCTGCTGTCACGCCGGTGGCGTTGGGCTGGAGCTTGTACTCCAAACCCCTCCTGCATGCCAACCCCCTGTCATGAGGCCCCTAGCTCCCTGCCACACCCCACCTGTACCCCAACCCCTTGCCCTTAGCCACATCCTGCACACCGCACCCCCTCCCACATGCTGCACTCTCTCCTGCACCCCAACCCCCTACCCCAGCCCTACTTTCATGGCCCTGCATACAATTTCCCCACTCAGATGTGGCCCTCAGGCCAAAATGTTTGCCCACTCCTGCTTTACAACCACAAAAAAAGAGTCTGCACCCAGAGGATGCGTCCCAGCTTTCATCCTGATCCCACTACACCTTGGAACAGGACTTCGGGAGTTCAGTCAGTGCTGCCTACGCACCCAATAAAGCTGATCATTATGTACCTCAATGTAGAAGATTGGTGATTTGATTCAAGGAGCTCATAGTTATCAGAGCTACACCATCAGTTTCTTTAAATTAAGTGGAGATGGGTCTGAATCAAAATCTCAGACTGGAGCATCCCTAAAATTTGGGTCAAGGGGGTGTTAAATCAGATCCCGGTCTGAATTTTGCAGCTTGGGCCCACCTCTAGAGTAAGATAAAGTGGGACAAAAATAAACAAATACCATGCAATCCCCCACCCCTGCCACACCAGAAACTTCTTAATCATAGACCTACCCAGAGCTATTCCTCCCTGGGATCGCGCCACTGAAGTGAATAGACCAGGGATGAATATGGTCAGTTGCCTCAGGCTCCCAGGGCTCTGGCTGTGAGGCTATAAAATTGCACTGTAGATGTTTGGACTCAGGCTGGAACTTGGGCCCTGAGACCCTCCTGCCTTCTGGGGTCTCAGAGCCCAGGTTCCAGCCCGAGCCCAAATATCTACACTGCTATTTTTAGCCACACATGAACCTCACTCAACTGAGCGTCAGGTACCTGACTCAATTGACCCAGGCTCTGAGACTCAGTGCTGTGGGTTTTTCATTGCAGTGTAGACATGCCCTAACACACCAAGTCAGTAAAGTACATGCTAAATCAGCCATTATTTGTAATAGGACCTAAGTGGGTGTTTAAGTGCTTTACTGAGTAGGGAGGGACGTGAGCACACACAGAAGTGCTTTGCTGAATTGGGGCCTTAATCCTGACTTTTCAAGTGCAATACAGATTGGTTTTTTAGTCCTATAAATCTAGGTACAAAAAATATTTCAAACTCAAACCATATGTTTGTTTTTTGTTCAATAAATCAAACCATTAGTTGCAGATGAGGCTAACAAATTACATTACTATAAATATGCTATCCCTCAACCTATGAACTTTTGAGATCTAATAATGAAAAGCAACATGAGAGTGCCTGGTTTAATTAATAGCTATTAATTAGTGACAAGCAATTTTAAATACTTAATATTTAAGCAATTAATGTCATTTTATTAAGGTTTTAGTATTGCCCTAATCATAGCCTGATATTATTTCAAGGAGTACTTTGGCTAATACTCTGGAAAGTGACTAGCAAGTCTGGCTGCTGAGCTCCTGGCCTCTGACATTCAGAACCCTTTCAAGTGTCTCAAGATGGGTTCCCAAACATCTGGGCACCAAACATCACTAACTAATCACCATTTCCATTGACTAATTCTACCAAGAAGATAAAGAGAGAGAGAGAGAGAGAGAGAGAGAGAGTGTGTGTGTGTGTGTGTGTGTGTGTGTGTGTGCGCGCACATATTTCATTTTAATATCCAGGAGTCATGTAGAGCAAAATGTGAATAAATCACTTTTCAATAGAGCAAAACCTCCTTCTGAAAGTAAGATAATTTTACAAGAAGTTTTGTGCCAGTATTCAGACGCATCACAAACATTCCAGACCATATACCTGCCCATATGCTGCACTAGGAACTATGTGCAAAATTACTTTGAGATCCCGTAGGCCTGTCTCAACCATTTGGATCAAAGAATCAGTCCCTGTGACTGAATGCTGGATGCTTTATATGGGCTCAGAATTCTGATTTTCCTTATATAGGGCCTGATCTAAAGCCTATGAAGTCCTTGGAAAGACGGCTGTTGACTACAATGGCCTTAGGATCAGGCCCATTGTACATTTAGTGGCATAGGCTGATATATTTTGGGTAGATAATTTCAATAGAAAACTAGATAAATCATTCCAGAAAAGCCTTCAGATGAAGTTAATAAAATTGGACAAAGTATGGATGTCTCTCTGAAGCCATTGATGTAATATTGTTTTAATAATATTAAGTTTATAAATAAGCTTTAATCTTTCACGTAAACTTTGATCTTTTGTGGTGATCGGGCATAAATATTTTACCTGGTCCTTAACTTATATTGGCACAGGCTCATATGCCCAACAGCCCTCCTTCCATCATATCTTTGAGATGCCTACAGAGCCCTCTCCATCACATCTTCACATTCTCTGCAGTCCATCCAGCACATCCTTGCCTTCCCAAGCACGACCTCACATTCTTCACAGTTTCCCAGGTATGCCCTGGCATTCCCTCTACACTCCCCACTGGTGCACCCTCATGTTCCCAATGCACAGACATCCGTGCATCCTTGCATTCCCCACAGTCCCACTCAGGTGCTTCTGGCTATTCACCCCCAGGACATCCTTGTCTTCCCTACAGTACATCACAGAGCCTATTCACATTCCTCACAGTTCCTCAGGTATATCCTAGTGTTCTTCCCAGGTTCCCCAGCATGCCCTCATGTTACACATGAGCTCTGGCATGGTCCTCCTTTCCCTACAGTTGTCTGCCCAGTACATCCTCATATTCCCAATGTCCTTGCAATCCTCAACCTCCACAGCATGACCTTGGGATCTCCATTCCTCATGTTCCCCACAGTTCCCCTATCACATCCTTGAGCTCTCCCACCCACTATGTCTACATGTTCCCCACAATCCCCCCAGCATGTCCTGATGCTCCCTGCAGTCCTCATGTTCTATAAGTCCCTTCTACCACTCAATGCATTTTCACATTCCTACAGTGACCCACATTCCCCACACCAATATGGCTTCACAGTCCCACCCCCTACTTCGTACATCCTTGCACTTCTGCAATACCCCTTTGCCATGCCCTCCTGACTTCAGCTACCTATCCCTGTGTTTCCATGTTCCCCCCACACACCTCAGATATCTTCATGTTCCAACAGTCCTGCCCACCCTGCCTCACATTCTAGTTTTTCCACCCACCCAGCCTTCTGTTTACACAGCCCCCCAGAACATTCTTACATTCCTGCCTGGCCCCCTACCCTCCTCATGTTTCCACACCCCCTGAACACTTCCTACCCTCAAGGAAGTCCTCACATTCCCTCACCACAACCCACAGAATATCCTGTTGTTAGAATGTGATTTTTTAATTCAAATGGAGACAGGAGCAGCTTAACAAACAAGTATATTCTAAATCATAACAGGGCAATGAAGCAGGGATAAGTGATTGACAGAAGAGAGCATTTCGAGAACAGAACTGAGCCATGCTTCCCTAATTGTATCCTCCCCTTCCTCTTCCCATTAGGATCTGCCATGGCAAAGCTGTGGCAATGCCTGGAACACAGAGAGATGCTTTTCCAACTATTCCCTCAATGATACCACCAACCTGACCAGCGCTGTGACCGAGTTCTGGGAGTACGTCTCCAGCCTAAGTCAGGATTCACCACTGCAGGGACCATCTCATCAATTCATGGGGGCTTCTTGTTCATCCATTTGAGAGTAGCTTTGAAAGACTCTGTTGGAGGCATGAAATTGTTCCTCAGACCGTGCTGAATGGGTGCTCTCTGTCTCCTGAGGGGGCATTCCTGCTAAATGTCCAGTTCGTGTGCAGTTAAACCTTCAGACAGAGCAAGGAGGGTCAAAACACCTCCCATCATCCATCCTTCTTCCTTCAGGCCCTCACACTAGATATCATATTATTTCTGACCTTCATGCTTTTTGCCAATGTTTGGGCTCACACCCACCTTTTGTGCCCTCTGCCTGCATCTGGGCTCACCCCCATCCTTCATTCCTTCTGCCTGTGTCTGGAATCTCAAATCATTCAGTCTCTGTAGATTATACTTTTTTTCTAATTCTGTGTCTTTTGTCTGCAGGAGGAACATGCACCAGATCTCTGGTGGCCTGGGGGAGCCAGGTAACATCCGCTGGCCCCTAGCAGGAACTCTTGCTTTAGCATGGGTTCTGGTCTATTTCTGCATCTGGAAAGGAGTAGAGTGGACTGGAAAGGTACTTTGTAATAATCAAATGATACAGTATTGCCTTTCATTACTGTACTCATCTCTCATGGTGAAATGTCCTCCAGATTCAATTTTGAGTGCCTGTAATTAGGGTTTACTGTGTTTCAAGGAAGAATTGGAGTGTGTGCCATTAAATTCTTTACCTTTCACAGTGGTAAAAATTGTTACGGTATTCTAAGCATAGAGAATACTTCTTAACCATAGCATCTCCGGACTGAGTATTGAACTTTCAGACTTTTAGAAAGATTTAAGCCAAGCTTTTAAAAAAATGACTTTCAAAGCCCAACTTGAAACACCATAAAGGGGTCTTTGCCCCTCCCTGAGCACCCGCTCTCTGAGGTCATTTTAGGGGATCAGAAATTGAGCATCCAGAATCACTGGTCTCTTTTCACCTCATACATTGAGTTTTGAGGCTGACCCTCGAAATAGAAACATATTACTATTTCCTAGTGTATAACATTACAGACCAGTACCATAAAAAAGAAACACCTGAGAAATTGCTTAGTTTGGTAAAATGGTGCTACTGGGATATATTATGTAGGATGTAACTTGGAGTAATGGGATGACATTAAGAAAAGAGTAATCTAGACTGAATGTCAGAAAAAAATTCTTCACAGTAAACTTTCTTAGGTTATGAATTAGTCTCCCAAGAAAAGTGGGGGAAGCACCTTCAGGCAAACTCATATTACTTGAATCATTTAAATAAAGAAAGACTAGGCAAATCACTAGAAAATAAGGGCTAGATTACTTAAGTTGGTTACATCTCTGACTTCTTTGGCCCAAATTCATCACTTGTGCAATTCCACTGCTTTCGGTGTAGTTACACCAGGCTCTAATTTCTGTGATCAGTAAAGCCTCTTGTTGTTAGTAGAAGAAACCCCCAATATTCAGAAATATTACTTGAAGAGAAACATAACACAGAATCTGCAAGAAAAGTGTCAACCAGTTTCTTACAAAAGAGCCATTAGCCCTCAATTTAAACTTCATGGAGGCCATGTCCTTCCCTAATTATCAGTCTTGGCAGAAAGAACTAACACACTTAGGGCATGTCTGCACTTACCGTGGATCGACACTGCGGTGATCGATCCACGGGGGGGGGGTTGAGTTAGTGGGTCTAGTGAAGACCCGCTAAATCGACCATAGATCGCTCTCCCATAGACTCCGGTACTCCACCAGAACAAGAAGCATAAGGAAAGTCTACTGGAGAGTTTCTTCTGTCAACCCAGCGCGGTGTAGACACCGCAATAAGTCGGTCTATGCTATGTCGACTCCAGCTATGTTATTCACATTGTTGGAGTTGCACAACTTAGGTTAACTTATTCCTGTAGTGTAGACCTGCCCTTAGAGCCCAGTTCGCTTCTCACTTACACCAGTGCAAATCAGGAGTAAACCCACTGAAGCTAGGAGAATCAAATCACTGCTGTAGCTCTGACTGTGAGTGCCTCACTACACAACTAACATCTCCCTTTGTCTCTCTCAGGTTGTGTATTTCTCAGCCACCTATCCTTACTTCATGTTAATTATTCTTTTCTTTCGTGGAGTCACTCTACCAGGAGCCAAGGAGGGAATTCTCTTTTACATCACACCAGACTTCAGTAAACTTTCTAAGTCTGAGGTGGGTCCTGCAATGTTTAAAGCTTTTACACTGCTGTATTCAAGTTCCTTGGCACTTTGAACATTTCAAGTTTCTCTCATAACCAAAAAAACCTCCCAAGAATCCCAGTAGCCACAGTCTTCACAGTCAGAGACAAAACTGGGCCAGATTCACAACTGGTGTAGATCAGTGGCACTCCATGGAAATCCTGTAGTATTATCAATGGAGCGATGCTGATTTACACCAACTGCAGACGTGCCCCTCTGACATGCAGATGCTCCATTACACTGATTATTCTAGGGGTAACTATTTGGGTTGGACAGTGCAGTCCTATGTAAAGGAGGCAATGGAACCCTATATTGCCCATTTCTGCAATGCTAGATGTAGGTACAAGTTCAGCATTAGACATAGCTGTTATTTTAGGTGGAAGTGTTTAAATGGCAAGTGATAGCCATATACTGTTTGCCTTGCTCAATGGGAAGCCCAGTGCAGTAGAGATGCTTGAGAAGGCAAGTTTCTCTCTGTTATAGAGTAACAATTCCTTAGCGGTCTGTGAGGTCGCTGGTCATGCACAAGTGATGACAACTGAATAGTCCTGATTGTCTAGAGCTCCCAGTGATCCCTCTTTGTAGGAACCACTGCACTGTAACAGTATTGCCAACCCATGAGTAAGGCTTCCCACAAAAAATTACAAGATTGGTTTAAACATCATGCCATATATATAACAAAAACACCTTCTGTGGTCTTTTTATTAGCCCACTGGGTTTTGGGCCTTTAAGTTACACAGGGGGCACATTTTCCAGCTTTTCTCTGCAACTATGCAGGCTAGAAACTACAACTTTTAAACAATGAAAGCTGAGATTCTCATGTAATCAGCTGACTCCGGGGGCTGGGGCTTTAAGAAAACACACCAGCTATGGTGAGACTTGTGATAAAAGACGAGTGTTGGCACTCCTGCTCTAAGTACAGATCTTTCGCGACCCCTTCCCTTCCCCTTGCATTGTGAGGTGGAGAAAATGGTTTAGAATAATTAATACACAATCTCAGCCCCACCCCCAGTCTCTGACCATTTCTGGAACCAAAACCTGAACCAAAGTATTGTAAAGATTCTGGGATGTTCATTTAGAGCCAGGTTGCAGCTGGCTCTTGGTGTGTCTGTAAGTTGGGGAAGGCACAAGGAGATCTCCCCTTCTTGTGGCTGATGAAAAGCGCTGTAGAAGAGCTAGGTATTATTATTGTGCATCTCCAAGCACAGGGACTGCTCTCTGCTAGAACCCTCTGGGACATTAGCAACCCCAAAAAGAGCAAAGGCTGTACCCCCCACCTAGCCTGTATTGCTGGCTTGCTTTAGAGAAATGTGCTTGTTTCATCCTCCCATATGGTGGAGCAGCATGTGCATCCCCCCCCAGTACAAGAGGAATTATGCTTCTGTAACACCAACAGACCCCGGTTGTTGGTGGGCAGGATTGAACCTGGGGCCTTAGTGCATGAGCCTCTACTGCATGAGCTAAATGCCAACTGGCTGTTAGCTAAGGCTGTAGAGCAACCTCATTAATCGCTCTCTCTCTCTAAGTGTTCTCAGTGCCAGGAGGTGGGTGGGTTACTCTTCTATGAAGTAACATGTCTCCACTTGGGACCCCCACCCCCATACAACACAGGCTAGTGTCTTAAAGCGCAATCTGGCCCTTAACAATTTTCTTCCATTACTGTTCATCTCCACCTGTCTCTGTGCTTCTGAGTTCAGGCTGACTCTGGAAGCGCTGAAATATGGGGAGAAAGCTGTTCTCCTGGCATTTCTGGAAGCGGAAAGTAGTGGAAATCAAGTGTAGAAGCCTGTTCTCGTGAGATTTCCAGTCCTGCCTTGCTGGCGGCTGGCCCCAGAAGCTCTGGTTAGTTTGGATAAGCAGCCAACCTTTTAGGTGTTTATGTGAAAGGAACCCAAATTTGAAATCATTTGAGGTTCCCTCGTCAGTAGTGCCAGACAAGAGCAGAGCCTGAGTTGCAGAGTTTAGATCTGGGTTTAGATCAGAGTTTAGTGCTGAGAGCGAGACGGGAGGTGGGGGAACATGCTAATTAGGGCCCATCGCCAGCACTGATTTTTATTCCTGTTAGTTGCTGTACAAGCCACCTGGGAGTCTCACTGCAGCAGGCTTTTCTGCCCCAGCTAAACAACGTAGGGGTCAATACTGCATAGCCTGAAGGGAATCGTAGGCCTATGGATAAGGACATTGACATTCGTTTCTGGAGTATGTCAGTGTAGTCCAGAGGTGGGCAAACTACGGCCCGTGGGACCGTCCTGCCCGGCCCTTGAGCTCCCGGCCGGGGAGGCTAGCCCCCGGCCCCTCCCCCGCAGCCTCAGCTTGCCGTGCTGCCAGCGCTCTGGGCTGTGAGCTCCTGCCGGGCAGCGGGGCTGTGAGACTGCATGGCTGGCTCTGGCCGGGGGTGGGGGGGAGGGGGTTTGCAGCTGCAGGTGTAATGTATTAAACTGCTCTCAGTAAGAATGCGCTACTGGTAGCAGTTACTGATACATAACATTGTAAGAAACTGCTATTGTATAAAACTGCTACCTGATGTAGCAAATGCCTACAGGTAGCAGTTTCTTGCACTGCAGTGTGTGTGAAATTGCTACATGTAGAAATGTGCTATCTGTAGCAGTTATTGATATGGCTAGATTGTAAGAAACTGCTGTTGTAAAAAACTTTAATTTAATACACTACACCAGTCCTGGTGCTCTGAGCAACACGGTAAGGGGGCTGGGAGTGGGAGGGTTGGATAAGGGATTGGGAGTCCCGGGGGGCAGTCAGAGGACAGGGAGCAGGGGGCGGTTGGATAGGGCGGAGGTTCTGGGGGAGGGGTCAGGGGATGGGGAACAGAGGGGTTGAATAGGCATGGGAATCTCGGGGGGCCTGTCAGGGAGTGGGGATGTGGATAGGGGCTGGGGCAATCAGGGGATAGGGAGCAGGAGGGCTGGATAGGGGGTGGGGTCCCGGGGGGGTGGTTGGGGTGGGTCCTGGAAGGGGGAAAACAGGGGACAAGGAGCGGGGGGAGGGTTGGTTGGGTCGGAGGTTCTGAGGGGGACAGTCAGGGGGCAGGAAGTGGGAGGGGGCAGATAGGGGGTGGGAGCCAGCCTGTTTGGGGAGGCACAGCCTTCCCTACCCGGCCCTCCATACAGTTTTGGAATCCCAATTCATCCTTCAGGCCAAAAGGTTTGCCCACCCCGGTGTAGTCTCTTACCTAAAACTTCATCAAAATCAACATTTTCACTGTCCCACCTGCCACACTTTCCCTGCTACATGCTTTAGACACGATTGTGACGGGTTGGATCACAGAAACCCCCTTGGGAGCTGCCACCCGATGTGCAAAGACTACCCCTGCTTCTGCTTTCCCTGCCAGCTCAGGACTCCAGCACCCTGTCTTGCTGAGCCAGACACTCCCGTCTGGCTCCAGACACAGACCCAGGGTCTGAATCACTTGTCCCAAAGCTGCAAGTTTACCTGAAAACAGCTCGCAGTAGCGTGCTTGTCTTTAGCGCTCAGATGCCCAACTCCCAATGGGGTCTAAACCCAGATAAATCCGTTTTACCCTGCATAAAGTTTATGCAGGGCAAACTCATAAATTGTTCGCCCTCTATAACACTGATAGAGAGATATGCACAGTTGTTTGCTCCCCCAGGTATTAATACATACTCTGAGTGAATTACTAAATAGAAAGTGATTTTATTAAATACAGACAGTAGGATTTAAGTGGTTCAAAGTAGTAACAGACAGAACAAAGTAAGTCACCAAGCAAAATAAAATAAAATGCGCAGATCTATGCCTAATCAAACTGAATACAGATAATTTCCTCACCAGTTCCAGAGTGCTCCCTTTTACAGGCTAAGCTCCTTTTAGCCTGGGTCCAGCAATCACTCACACCCCCTGCAGTTACTGTCCTTTGTTTCAGTCTCCTTCAAGTATCCTGGGGGGGGGGGGGGTGGAGAGGCTCCTTCTTTAGCCAGCTGAAGACAAAATGGAGGGGTCTCCCACAGGTTTAAGTAGACTCTCTCTTGTGGGTGGAGACCTCCCTCCTATGCAAAGCCCAGCTCCAAGATGGAGTTTTGGAGTCACCTGGGCAAGTCACATGCCCCTGCATGACTCAGTCTTTGCAGGCCGACGCCATTGTCCACATGGCATCTTGCATGTCTCCAGGAAGACTTCTCATGTGGATTGGAGCATTCCAAGATGCATTGTTCCCTAAGTGTCTCCTGATCAGGTACTTAACCTGGCGAATTCCTTCCTAAAGCAGCTGACCAAATGCCTCACAAAGCTTACTTAGAAATCAGGCAAGCATACAGCCCATATTCTTAACCTCGAGTAGAAAATGATATATATGTACAAATAGGATGAATAGATATAGTAGATCATAACCCTTACGGAGATATGTTACATGGCACAGGCAGCACAAAACATATTCCAGTTATGTCATACATACATTTATAAGCACCCCCTCCCCATAAAGCCTTATGGGGTACACTGTCACAACGATAAGTTATTGTTCAAAGAAGATCTAGAGAGCTAGATGGATAGATTAGATTATGCAGAATGTTCCGACAGTGCTACGGAATATTGAGTCATGGCTTGTTCTTCCTTTGCAGGTCTGGATGGATGCAGCCACACAGATCTTTTTCTCCTATGGACTGGGGTTGGGATCTCTGATTGCCCTGGGAAGCTATAACTCCTTCCATAACAATGTATACAAGTCAGTATTCTTCAAATACCTCTACAATCAGAAAGACACACAGAGGCAAACTGTGAATCCCTGTGTGACATTGATAAGCGTTTAGTCACAGGGGTATTCTCATTGCAGTCACCGAGACTACTCCTGCGAGTAACTACTCACCAGTGTAAGGGGTTCACAATTTGGCCCACAGTACCTGATGCTGTACAGTCTGTAATTCACCAGCATGCAACCCAGGCCTCACCACTGATCCTCATATCTGAATATCTTCTGGCCACAGGACATCACCAAGTTACCCACCACACCTCTGACCTTCACCTCTCATGGTCACCTGTCCACAGCATGGTAACATGCCTCCTCATGTAACCCACACACCTTCTGGGTGTGGTGTTCTGTCCCATCTAGTGGCACGGAGGCCACTTAGACAGAGAGATAAAACGAGCTGCTTTACAGCCTTAGTTAAGAGCCAGTTGGCTTTTAGCTCATGTGGTAGAGGCTCCAGAGGTCCCAGGTTTGGTTCTGCCCGCCGACGACTGGCGTCTGTCAGTGTTACACTCAGGCCTTATTTTCACCCTCACCTCATCCCCTAACTCCGATCCTGTTCTGATTCGCTGACTGGACCAGAAATGCAGAAGGTTTTCTCACATCTGTGTTTGTTTTTCTAGAGACTCAATCATCGTCTGCTGTATAAATTCCACCACCAGCATATTTGCAGGATTTGTCATTTTCTCCATTGTTGGCTTCATGGGTCACATCACCAAGAAGTCAATCGCTGAGCTGGCATCTTCAGGTAAGCAGACATTGCGTGTGTAGTGTTCAGACTAGCAGTGTGATCCAGTGGGTGGGGCACTGGCATGGGGGTCAGGAAAGCTGCGTTTTATTTCCAGTTCTGCTACTGACCTATTATGTCACCTTGGACAAGCCACTTCACCTCTCTAGCCTCTGTTTCTCCCCCTACCCTAACAACACTGCGAACTCATACCCTTTGTAATGCCATTGAAGCTCAATGGAGTTACGGGGAGTAAATGAGAGGAGAATAAGGCCAGTTTTGGAGGAGAATTTTTATATATCGTGTACAACTAATTCTATTAAACTTACGAGACTAGAGCCACCACTGCCTTCAATGCAGCAATGCCAGTTTTCACGTCTGAAGATCTGGCCCATGAAGTGAGTGAAAATGACCCCAAAAAAGAAAACAGGTTCAAAATGTTCAGAATGTGATAATAGTGAATAGCATTTTGTCAATCAGCATGGTGTTCTCACTGAGCCTTCCTGACTGGGGCACAAGTGTGTAATTCAATTTCCTGAGATCGTACAGAGTTGTAGGACTGGATGGCTCAGGAGATTGGGAATGAGCCATTTGGCAAATTCTTTGCCAAGCTGAACAGATGTGAGGAATGGCCTGGGTCCCAGAGGAATTTGGAAGCCTATTCCTGATAGACTCAGGTGCTCTTTCCTCTCAGGTTCCCAACACAGGAAATTCTGAGGTTTGTTGCACTACACCTGGATTGTCTAATGCTCAGGATTGCTGCACTTAAGGAGGCTCTTTGTGGGCGTAGCCCTTTGTTAGAGCTTTCCCACGGAGTAGCTAAGCTCTGATCTGATCAGTATTCTCACAAGAGCTGGCTGAAACTCAATGTTTCCTTTTAGTGGGAAATTCTGACATTTTTGTTCTGAATTCCATTTTCAACCTTATCAAAGAGGGTCTTTTTTTTTCAATTTACCCCCCCCCCTAAATTTTATTGCAATCGACATGTTTCCCCAGAAAGTTTCAATTTTGACTAAATGGCAGTTTGGGACCGAAAAAATCCTGTTGGAAATTGTTTGACAAACCCTAATTCTCAGTAACAAAGTATATGCATTTCCAGGAAAACGTTTGATCTCCCAGTCTGTTCCTGCATCATTGATTATGGTAACAAAATGGCATTGTTGTTTAAATGGGGGAAAAGATGAATGGATTCTCATGTCCCTCACCCCTCCTTTGTGCAGCACAGGCCAAGGGGGCAGATTTTTGTGGAGCCCATACTAAATATTGGCAAGTTTTTGCTGTTGCCATCTCCTGGTTTAATAGTCATACTGAGCTCTGACATGCCTCATGGTTAAAGCGCGTTAGAAATATAAACTATTCAATACGTTTTCATTCTGGTAGGACCAGGACTGGCTTTCCTCGCCTACCCACAGGTCGTCACGCAGCTGCCCATGTCCCCTCTCTGGTCGATTCTCTTCTTCTCCATGTTAATGATGTTAGGCCTTGACAGCCAGGTGAGACAACAAACCAGGGAAAGTGGGGTAAGAAGCAAAGTTGTGGTTAGATGAGAACCGCCACGGATGACAGTTGTCTATCCTCCTCTGTCAGTCCTGTACAGTGTTCCATCTAATTTTTTCCATCCATGTGCAGAATGAATTTTGTTATGTGCACCATATTGAGGTAATGTGCGGATTTGTGCCACCAATAGAAACCAAAAACCTAGATATAATATATATTTTTAAAAAGTTACCATAGGGATGATTACTCCAGCCAGGACAGGTTAGGCATTTTAGAACTCACTATTCAAAGAATTAAATGTAAGTGTAAGAGAGAAATAAAAATTATGAAATGCATAGACCAGTCAAAACACTAAAATAACACACTTTGAAAGAAGTATCAAGAAGTAACAACAACAATACAAGTATGTGTTGGGAGGTAAGTGTGAAAGACTGTGTGTGTGTGAGAGAGAGAGAGAGACAGATGCACACAGTATGTGTGTGTGTGTGTGACAGACAGAGAAGTGTGTTGCCCCTTTAAGTATGCTGCCCTTTTAAATAGATCAGCAAGTTTAGACACAGCAGCAGCTGCCAGCAAGCTCCCTCCGTCCTGAGCCTTATTGTGTGTCTCCGCCCCCCGGCCCCCAGCTCTGTGGAAATGGTGTACAGGGGCAGGGGACACCCTGACATCAGCACCCCACCCCCTTGCTCTGCACAGCAAGCAGGAGGCTCCTGGGAGCAGCTCCAGGGCAGGGATAGCACACAGCAGTGGGGGGAGGGACACCTGAACTCCCCGCACTTGATAGCCTGCTGAGCGGCTTCCCAGCCGCACAGCTTACAGGGAACGTAGGTCTTGTATAGAGTGATTTCTCTCATTCAGCAATGAGGTCCTCCATTCTGGGCAGCTATTCAGTGGAGTGATCTCCTGTACTCCTGATGAGCCCTGTCCACATAACCAGTTGTATATGAGGTGACCCCCCATCCTGCCTTAATAAGTCCTTTCCTATCGCAATTCTTTTGTGGCTGATCTCCTATAGACTTCAATCTGTCCCATCCATATAATCAGTTATTTGTGGGGTAATCTCCAATTTGCTGATGGGCAGTGGGTAGTGGGCAGGAACCATCTTTTTATTCTGTCTGTGCACAGTGCCTAGCATGATGGGGCCTGATCACTGCCTGGGGCCTCCAGTCAGTGCCACAGTATAAAGCAATAGTGGTAATAGTAATGATCAATAGTCTGTGTACCTGCAAAACAAGGCAGTCTTAAAAAGTGGCCACCATTTTCCCATCAGTCTCTTTTGAAAGCTCTTTTTCATTCAAATGAAAAATTCAGATGTTAATTTGCATACACCTGAGCTCCCAAGGTGCCTCATGGGAATTGTAGTTTAGTTATCTTATGCCCTCATTGTCCTTCTATATGGGCTCAGCTCCTTGGACAGACTACATCTCCCATGATGCACCATGGTCTCCTATTCTGTGAAAAGTTTTGCTATTTCAGTTTGTCGTCCACAATTTCCTCAGTCCTGAACCTGGGAAAGAGATAGTCTATGCGATGTGCCAAGAGTCAGTCGCATCACAATGTGCTGGTGCAATGCTAAGGAGCCACATTTCAAAAAGTAGTGACAGGGCAGAGGTAGAGAGCTAGGCTTTGGCTCTGAACTCTTCCAGAATTTGGGGGTGTTCAGTGTTTCACCTCAGCCCCATCTCTAGTAAAAAGAGACAACCCTAGTGGCAGTGAAAGTGTTCTTAGTTTCTCAAGCACCCTGGGTAAAAGCGGCTGGCAATGTCATAGAGGGAGCAGGCACAGCGTCTGGCTGGTGCTCTGGCTAGTACTGGCAGCGAGGTTCCAGACGAGCTACAGCCAGACCTCTTTCCTGCCAGAGGAATGTGAGTTGTGGCTCTACAAGAATATCCTGTGAGGACACTGGACAGAGCAATATCAGGTGTACCAGAAGATCCCAACCCACACACACTAAAAAAGAAGGGACTGGATGGTACTTATGTATTTTGCACATGATAACTTGCATAATTTTTGATAACGTGAGCATCAGAATAGCCAGGTAGCCAACCAATTAATCCTGTAAAAGCTCTCTTTTGGTTGGGGTCTGCGGAGGGCTTGTGTACTCCTCAGCCCATAGAGAGCACACTGAGCTGGGATGGGAATGCAGCATTAGGCAGGCTCAGGTGCCTGAAAAAAACGTTTCTGGGTAAACAGCAGAGCTGAGTGGATACCTCAAATCTATGAATGTTCACCGGATAAAGACTTGAATCCCCTCCTGCTTTGTTTTTCATTGTTATTGGCATTAAGGTAGCATCTAGAGAACTCAACTAAGATCAGGCCCTCCTTGTGCTAGGCAGGTACAAATACATAATAGGAGACAGTCCCTGCTCTGAAGATCTTAGGATCCAAATAGACAAAACAGAAAAAAGGTGTGAGGGGAAATGGAGGCACAGGGAGGTGAAGTGTTGCCCAGGGTCACCCATCAGGTGAGTGGCAGAGCTGGGAATAAATTCCAGGTCCCCTGGGCCAGTTCCCCATCCCCAGGCTCATGCAGCCTCTCCGATGCCCCTTAGTTGTCTGGGGTCTGCAAGTATTCATTTCTGCTGAATGAGTTTACTGGCAGGAAACTCCACGTACAGTGGAAATTTTAAGCAACTACTAGAGAATATTTATAGAAGGTGAATTTGGCAATAGGAAATTGTGAGTATTCACCTGGGAGACCTGATTCCAAGAGATACCACTCAAAGTCAGAGAACACAGGCACCAGGATTTCTTTGTACTGCAGTAGCTCCTGGCCCTATTGTACAGGGTATAGTACAGACACAGGCAAGTTAGCTTACTTTATCAAAGGAAATATCAGCTATTCCTGAGTGACACATCCAAATCACCAGACACTGACTGATTCCTTGAAAGGCTTACAGAAGCAGTGGGTTTGGAAGGGGAAGATGATAGTGCCCTTCCCAGTTAATTCCAGGAGGGCATTCTGTGCGTATGGGGCAGTGCAGGAGAAAGCCCACACCTTATAGGAAACCTTGTGCCGTGGCCTGGTCTAGTCCCACTCTCTGGAAGGACACCAGCCTGTTGTGATGGGATCTGATTGCTGAATCCTACATGCTTCATAGTCCCTGGGTCCAGGTAGTGACATAATAGCCATAGAGCAGATGCTTCCTGCAGAGATGGAAGGGGTTTTTCTGTTGCTGTAGGTAATCCACCTCCCCGAGCAGCAGTAGCTAGGTTGATGAAAGAATTCTTCTGTCAACCTTGTTGCGTCTACATCGGAGGTTAGGTCGACTTAGCTATGGTGCTCAGAGGTGTGGATTTTTTACACCCCTGAGCTCTGTAGCTATGTTGATCAAAATTTTAAGTGTAGACCAAGACTTAGACAAGTTCCTTGTAGAGCCCACCTGGTGGTGGGAGCTCTGGTTTCTAGTTAACCCCTTCAGGGCAATGTGTAGGTAAAACAAGGAAACACAGGCTTAGTAAAGGGATTTCTTAAACATAAACACACACCCCTTACTCTTAAAAAGCACAAGAGAGTTTTGTTTGTGAGTTCTGGGTTTGGTTCAAGGCCTTCGGGGAGATAGAGTCCTTCCTTCCTCCACTCACTCCAGCTTGCCTTCTGTATCTGGTGATGAAATGGCTTCCTTGGCTTAGAAAGCAACTACCTTGTCAAAAAGATTGGATTAGATGGGGGAGGGGTAGGATTCCAGCTCCTCCTCTCCACAGACAGATTTCTGTGAAGAGAGTCCATTCAAAGCCAAAGGCCCTGCTGACAGAAACCCTATTGTTTGAGCAGGGGAAATTTGCTCAGTGTTGATGGCCCTTGATTGCTCTGTCACATCTTCCTTCCTCCCTCCCTCCCCTCACTCCTACATAACCTCTCCACTACAAAATGCTGCAAAATGGATGATCTGATCTATAATAACAAACTGGTTGCAATTACAGATAGCGTTCATAAAACCACATGAAATTCATAAATGGACGCAGACATATTCCCCAACTGTCACACCTAATGTCCAATCAAATCTAATCAACCCAGCTGGAGTTTCACATGCTGAATGCTCCCACCGAACAGCTCAGACCAGGACTTATTGCAGATATTATTTGGCAAACAATCTCAAATAAATAGTAAATGTTCCCAAAGTAGCTAAGTTCACTGACAGAACTATTCTCTATGGATCATTCACTCGGCTCTCGTAAATAGTTCGATACACGACAATAAATCTCCTAAACACTGTGTGGAATTATTGATGCCTTTGCTTCTCAAATATCACCTGAAAGTCTTAGAGTCCCATATGACTGTCAGTCTCACAGGCCTGGAGCTCTTAGGGGGCTGTCAGTGCCTGGGGGAGGGGGGGGTGCATGAGGCATCAAAAGCAAAACAAGCATTTAGAAAAACAGATAAATAGATGTTGAGGGTTTCTATCTGCGTACTGGAGATTTCCTCATTCAGTGTATGATTTACACATACAGTGTAGAACCCACGATGCCGGCTTCTGCATGCAAAAAATATGCCTACATTTGCTCATGCAGTAACAACTGTGCATGCAAATAGGTAGGTTAGGTGCCTGGCTAGTCATTAGTACACACAGGCTCCTGATTTGCATGTGTTGCGATAACTGAGCACACAAATGCAAATGTGCAATTGCACAAGTACTTCAGGCTGCCATTTTTGACAATTAGGCCCCACATGTTCTCAGAAAGCCTTGGTTGTGCACAGGAACATATTCTACAGGACAGTCAGCAGCCCAGTCCATGACTGCTTAGTCCAGGCCCGGTGCAGCAAGGTGGTAAGACTCTTGTGTCAAACCACACCCTTAACAGGTGCTAGAACCCTTCAGAAGGCTGCTGAAGTTCTGCTGGCTCATTGTAGCAGGTGCAGCTCGTTATTGAACCGGCGCTAGAAGGGAGGTGGGAGTGGTTCCCTGGAGAGAGGGCAGAGTTGGTCCTGGAGGGACACCCAAGCTTGGGAGGGAAGCTAAGGTTGAGGTTTATGTTCTGGTAATGTTTATCAGCTACCAATAAAACCAAACCCCATGGGGGGGGTGCTTTGGTCAGTAAGATGTTGCTGAGCTCAGTGTTGAACACCTAACTGATTTAGGAGCCTAAATCTCATCTCCTAAGGGGTTTAGGCACTTATAACCCTAAATCCTATCGACTCTCAAGGGGATTTAGACTCCTAAATGAGCTAGGCATTGCAATGCTAAACAGCGCAACACCTAAATACCTTTAAAAATTGTGCCTCAGGACCCATTTCAGTGAAGCACTTAGGCACATGTTTAACTTTCAACATGCGCTTAAGTCCATCCCGGTTCAACAAAACCCTTAAGCATGTGCTTAAAGTGAAGAATGTGTTTAAGCACTTTGCTGAATCAGGGCCTAACTCAGGGTCTGTGTGCTCTGGGGAGGACAGAGTCGGGACTCAGCCTGGTCACACCTGGGCTTAAGGAGAACCGCTTCTGGTGACACTAGGCAGCACAGGTTGCTGGAGAGTCAAGGGGAATAACAGGGTCTGTCTGTGTCCAGTAGCATCAGTAGAGAATCCTTTGTGTATTTACTACACCATGAGGGACATCGCAAATTCTTATTCACAGCTGCAGTGGCATACATTGATACGCCCAGACACACGCACCCGTTTTCACTCGTGGGTTTAGTTTTCTTGCATCTAGACCCTCTTGCATAATATGCTAATGATTCCTTTTAACTACCAGTTTCCAGGTCAGGCATTTGCTCCACCAGGGGAGTTAGTGGCACCTTGTGATTCCAAGCCCACGTGTGTCCCATGTGATGCCATCTCTTACAGGTTATTCATGAGCATTTCTCGCTGATGGAATCAGAGTCCTGGAGAGCAGAAACACCCACTCACAAGCCTATCCACTGCACAGCTGTTTTTCTGCAGTTAAACTCCCTTTGGGCCCTCATCTTCTCCTGCATGATACAAGGAGCTCTCCCGGAAGCAGTGCGAGTTCTTTGTATTCTGTGGTGGGGGCTGAATGCCCCTCGGGCTGTGGGAAAACTCTCTTGTCTGCTAATTGATGTGAGGGGCCAGCCTGTCAGTGACTCAATATTCTACGGAGTCTCCTGCCCCACCATTGATGGCATGACCAGACCCTGACAAGGGGGAGGGGGGAAAAGAGAGGGGGAGAATCAGGAATGGAAATAAGAAACAGGAAATAACAGGATCACCAACTCAGGTTTGGGATGGGGGGGCAGACGCCAATAATCGAAAAGCGACAGGAATAATGAAAAGAGACAACAATATACTGAGGAAAGGGAAACATTTCAGAAAACACACCAAGGCCACTGTAAAGAGAAAGAAGGAAGTGAGTACACAGAGTAATAACAATTATTATTTATTATTTGTATTATGCTAGCGCCTGGGAGCCCCAATCACAGACCTCAGACTGCCATTGTGCTAGGCGCTGCACAAACACAAAACAAAAGACTGTCCCTGCCCCAAAGATCTTATACTCTGAGCATACAGCAAGAGATAACAGCTGGAGACAGACAGACCGATGGGAGGGGAGGGGTGAGGACAAGGAAACAATGAGACACTATTGGCCAGCACGATAGGCAGTGGACTCAGCACACCAGCAGCCTAAGCAATGTGAAAGAGGAAACACGGCAATGGCCTGCTCTTCAGAGGTACGGAGCACTCGCAACTCCAGCTGACATCAGTGAGAACCGCAGGAGCTCAGCACAGCTATAAATCAGGCCATTTTTATTTAGGTGCCTAAATGTTCTATTTGGGTGTCTAACTTTAGGCATCCAGGTTTGAAATCTTTAGCCTTAATGACTTGTCCAAGGGCACATGGCACATCAGTGTCAGGATTAGACCTTGAGGCCGCCTAGTTCCCAGCCAGGTGCATAAGCCACTAGACCATGCTTCTGCTCTGGCATTTAGATCCACTATGTGTCAGTAATCATCATGAAACAAGATACCGTGTTACGTGGGGATTGTACTAGGAGCATCGCACAATTTCGCCATCTCTTCCTGTGTGTTCCATGTGATCTAGTTAGGACATGGAGAAGTTTGTATCCTGTTGGTATTTACTGCTTCAGCCTTCCTCTCCCCCTCCACTACTCCTCACACAACTCCCCTAGGACTTCCCCAGGCACATCTGCTCCAGTGACTTCCTGTGCCCACTTCCCTCTCCTCCCATACACCACTCTTAATCTGAAGTGACTTCCAGTTCCCTTGCCGTTTACTCTCTTGCCCATAGCTTTCCACACCCATATCTTTCACCACTTGATGGTCTCCCATACCCATGCCCTTCTCTATTTCCCACTATCTTCTCCCCATGACTTGGCATATCCAGTCCTCCCTCTCAGCCAGCCTCCCCTTCACTTCCACACCAGCCCCTTTCCTTCTCCACAACACCAATCATCATCCAGCTACCTGTGGTAACTCCTGCAGTCAAGTGGAAGGAACGGATTTTGACACACACACACACACCAGGCTTCAGCGTGGTGGCCCTTCAGCACCGTCACTACATGCTGGAGCACTTACAGGAAATGAGGTGTAGGTTGAGGTCATCCACTACCTACAGGCAGCAGGGAAGCAGTGGTCGGTTGGACACAGAGATAGAAGAAGTGACACAAATCCAGGCTGAGAGGTGGTGCGTTCTCCAGAGAGGAGGGAGGTGGCACCACCCCGGGGGGAGTGAGGGAAGGAGGAGGAGGAGTGTTTCAAGGGAATGCAGAAGGTGGTGATGTATTTGTGTGTGTGTCTTTCCTCCTGCAGTTCTGCACCGTGGAGGGGTTTGTCACAGCCCTGATAGATGAGTATCCCTATCTCCTCAGGGCCAGGAAGAAGCTCTTCATCGCTGTGGTCTGTCTTATCTCCTACATTGTCGGATTCTCCAACATCACCCAGGTACCTCTCCCTGTGCTCACTCCAGCGCCTGTTTCTGGTGCTCTTCCATCCACCTCCTTGTATAACAGCAGCAGAAGAAGCCTGGGGGAAGGGCCATTGTCCGTGAAAGGCACTAGGGCCACTGCTGGTCTGGGATTTGCCCAGCACAGTCATCTGTCCAGCAAGCTGCAGTCTCCACATTAAATCTCAGTAAGTTACCATCAGCCTTCTGGTCAGTCTAGCTGGGACTCCTGTTGCTTCCTGGATGGGCCTACACCCTGTGGGGTGACACATTCTCTATGCAGAAGATTGAGATAAACCAAAAGAGAGCAGGTCTGGTGGGGGCTCCGAGGCAGTGACACTAAGGCCCAGGCTCCATGTTTACATGCCCTAGTGAGTGACCTAATGCAGAGATCTGTATACTGGGTGTATGGCAGTGAGGCCCAGGCTCTGTGTGCGGACTTCGGGACCCGGATCAGTGACATGGAGGCCAGGGTTTGGCTTTCCCACTTTGTGACTTCATGCTGGATGAGTCACAGAACATGGAACATCTGCAGAGATATCTGATGTGCAGCAGGAGGGACAGAATGGATTCATTTTACAAAGTGGCTTCACCTCACACTAGAGGGGGAAGGCAGCCACGCGAGAGTCCTGCTTCTCTCCCCACCCTCAGCCAGGCCTGAACACTCACTCCTTGACCACATTCCAGAGTACGTCTGTTAAAATGGCAGGAATTAGATTATAACAAAATGATGCATCTTTGTTGGCTTCCATAGGCCAAGGAAATTAACATACAAAGGCAAAATGATTAGAGAAAAGTATTGATGATATTAATCCTCAGCTCCCCACCCAGGCTGTACTCCGTAACCAGGCCCCCTCCCCTTGGCTTTGTGTCCTCAGGGTGGCATTTATGTCTTCAAGCTGTTTGATTATTATTCAGCCAGCGGCATGTGTCTTCTCTTCCTCGTCTTCTTTGAGACCATCTCAATTTCCTGGTGTTATGGTAAGTGCAACTCACCTTGTTCCTTTGCTGCTTATCTACAGGCATAGAAGATGCCATTTTCAAAAGCCCTCAACACTAGCCATTGAAGTCAGTCGGAGATTGACAATTGACTACAGTGTTGGGCCAAAGCTGAAAGATTTTGAAAAACCCCAGGAGACACTCATCTTGCTTCCTCAGACAGCCACTCAGCTGAGCACACATTCACAAATGGAAATATGCACAGGCCTCTAGATTTCTCGAGGGTATGATATGAACAGGGCCGGCTCTGGCTTTTTTGCAGCCCCAGGCAAAAAAGCCTCCCGCTGCTCCCCGCCGGGGAGTGCGGCAGGGGAGGGCGCCGAGCCCAGCCGCGGCCCCGCTCTCCCCAGCCAGCTGGAGCACCGGGGGAGGGCGGCGAGCCTGGCGCAGTCCCGCTCTCCCTGGCTGGTCTGAGCACCCAGGGAAGGCGGCGAGCCTGGCCACGGCCCCGCTCTCCCCGGCCAGCCAGAGCGCCGGGGGGAAGGCGGAGAGCCCGGCCACGGCCCCGCTCTCCTCAACCGGCCGGAGCGCCGGGAGGAGGGCGGCGAGTGTGGCTGTGGCCCCGCTCTCCCCAGCCAGCCGGAGCACCAGGGGAGGGCAGCAAGCCCGGCCGCGGCCCCGCTCTCCCCTGGTGAGCGCCGCCCCCCTCCAGGTGCCGCCCCAAGTACATGCTTGGAGGGCTGGTGCCTGGAGCTGACCCTAGATATGAATATAGAATTTGTTAGGCCAAATCTGACTGCTGAGCCATCTGCCCTGGTATCCTGGCAGTGTCCAATGCCTGATGCTTCAGAGGGAAACCTGAGTCCCCCCTCTTCAGTAACTTGCCCATCCAATTGTGCAGTGCTGGGGTATTGGGGAATTCCTTCTTGACCCCTCCAAGGTCAATCTATGACCTAGTCTAGCTTATGATCTAGACCTTTGTTAGTTGATTACTATCACTGTCTTAGCTTGGGAAGCTGTAGATGTTTTTAGCGGTCATAAAATTATCCAGGTACCTGTTCAGATCCCAGTCCAGTGTTTGTGTCAATGGCCTCTACGTTTTATCTGGGGAGTGAGCGTTACACTTCTCCACACTCACCTTAAATGTCTGCTCTCCTCTCTGATCCCACATGTCCTCCTTCTCCTGTTCTGTGTTGGGTCACTGGACAGAGGTGATGAGAATGGTGCTGAGATATCATTGCTGCTGCTAACACGCATTTCTCACTGTAGGTGTGAACAGATTTTACATGAACATTGAAGAGATGATTGGCTACCAACCTTGCAGCTGGTGGAAGCTCTGCTGGGCCTTCTTCACTCCCCTCGTTTGCGTGGTGAGAACAAAGCAACTCTCTTTGGGGAGGTTGATCTAGAAGGGCCACCTCACTGGGATCGTTCTGTGAGTGGGGGAAACACTAAATTTTTAATCTAGGTAACTCTGATCCAAATCCAGATCTGGCATTAACCTCAAGTTGGTCCTAAGAAGAGTCAAAGCAACTGGCAGGAAAAGAAATATGCGGAGCCTCTTTTATTCTCCCACCTGAATCCCTGCAACTGACTCTCAGAAGAGAGGGGAGAGCTTGGCCTAGAACATGCGATTAGTAATATGTTGTTCCTGTGTTTGATATTTCAGAAGCTGAACTGGTGATTTATGACTTTAAAAATCATTGTTGGCTGTGGAGAAAATTTTCAGACACTCTAGCTCCAGCCTCAGCCCTTCTCAAGCCTCTCTCAGCAGGAGGCACTTTCAGATATAATAGAATTGGCACTGATGAGCTCTCAGCTCCTCCACTCCCCCCTCCAACCCTTCCTCTCCCAGCAGGAGGTGCTATTGGGATTGCCGTGGGAATGCTGGGTGTGGGAAGTTCTTAGCTCCTGAGAATCAGCTAAGAGGAAGCTGTTTAGGAAATGGTTTGGGAGTGTGGTGTGCAGCAGAAGCTGAAGGAGGGAGGGGTGTAAGTGCCCTGGCTTGGGCAGGGGCCTTTAGGGCTACTGACCATGGGGAAAACATTACCATGCATTCTCAGCCTGTCTCAGCCAGAATTGCTGTAGGAAATGGGGTAGAAACAGTCTCTGGTGGAATGAGAAGATTAGAGAGAAAGGTGCAGTTGGTGCAGGAACCCTGGCTGTGGGGGTAGCTGTTGGGACTGGTCTAGGAGCCCTGGCTCTTGGGGGCAGCTCTTGGGAACAGTGCGGGAGCTCTGGCTCAGAGAGGGAGCTGTTGGGAACGGTGCGGGAGCTCTGGCTCGGAGAGGGAGCTGTTGGGAACGGTGCGGGAACCCTGGCTTGTGGTGGGAGCTGTTGGGAACGGTGCGGGAGCTCTGGCTCGCAGGGGAGGGAGGGCTGTTGGGAATGGTGTGTGATTATTGACTATAACTCATAGTGAGAATTTAAGGAACTCTCAAAAGGACAAAGTCTGTGAATATTTCTGCTTGTGCCATACTATGCTGTGACTGCTGATCCTGTTTCTTCAGGGTGTTTTCTTCTTCAGTGTGGTTGAAATGACCCCTCTGACTCTGGGGAAATATGTCTATCCCCCATGGGGACAGGGCATCGGCTGGCTCATGGCTCTGTCTTCCATGGTGCTGATTCCGGGCTATATGCTGTACTACTTCTTCACCTCCGAGGGGACCATCAGGCAGGTAAAAGCAACTTTCCAACTTCTGCCTCTGCTCAATTATCTGTCCAGAGGGAATTTCCCACCAGCAACCCACTATAAACTTCACGCAGCCCCTGTGTCAGTGTATTGACTCCTGTGGTCTTTGTAAACCAGGACTTCCCAAATACTCCCTCCTCATCCCCCAATACCCTCTGCGCTCTTCTGATCTGCTCCTTATGCTTTCTACTATGTCCTGCACAACACATTCCATATAAGCCAATAGAAAGCCCTTCCTCATTGAGGCAAATGAATGCCTTAGAGGATTGGGGTAAGGAGATATGTGCCTTTACCTCTTGGCTACAATCCCTCACAGGTCAGTAGTTACCAAAAATTGTTACCTTCTCATTCCTGTTTGGTGTCTTATGTGAAACAAGTCAAGGGACTCTTGGTCCCATTCCTAGCAGACTGCTGTCCACATCAGCATAGCACTGTTACATAGAGAGATGTTTGAAAATCTTCCAACAGAATGTTTTCCCATTGCAAAACACAACTTTCCAAGGGGACATGTTGATTCTGACCAAATTTTGTTTTGAAAAAAGAAATTGAAATGATGCGTTTTGTGAAGGTCAGAACATTCTGTCTGGACCATTTCGGAAATGGAACATTTTGATTTTTTCATTTCCGAATGACTTTTCATTTTGAAATTTATTTTATATTATAATTTATTTATTTTTTTCAAAAAAAGTCAAAATCAAAAGGAAATGGTTTTTGATTGTCCTGGAACAAAACCTTTTCATACATCTTGTTTCATGGGAAATTTCTAAATTCTTTTTTGTTCCGATTTGGAATGAAAGCAAACGTTTGAAAAGGTGGAAATTCCAGTTCCTGCCCCGTTCTAGCTATGAATGTCACTAACAGGCAATCTCAGCAAAGATGCCACATTCTGAATGAGCATGAAGCCTGAAGTAGCTCAGAGCCAAGGTCTATTGGTGAGGGAGGTTTGCACTGGAACTGACTGTCTCATGGATAAAAAGGGCTGTCAGTCTCCTATCTTTCTCCGGCATTCAATTCACTTTAAAAATGAAAGAAAGACAGAGAGAGGCCCCAGCGCTGCACCAATATAGACCCCACCATAATGTCATTTTCTTTTGGGCCAGAAGAAGAGATTCAGTCAAAGACAGTCACAGGGCATTACCCTTCTCTCTACTGATAGCAATAGGCTGAGAATCGTGTTGAGAAATCAAAGCGAACAATCCCCACTCAGACCCATCTCTGATCCTTACAGATGATCCTTGCTCAGAGCTCCATAGGATGGTATGAACACTCACCACCCCTCCCCGCCACTCACTGGTAATGTGCCATGGGGGGAAATCCCTTCTTGTCTCCTGATTGGGGCATCAGTTCCTCCCTGTGTTTGGTTCCAATTCTATTCCCATTGAAGCTGGGGACAGTATTCTCCTGACTTCACTGGGAGCAGGAGCAGGCTGGGAGGGCCAGATTGTGATGTCCTGACTCACACTGAGTAGCATCAAAACCCTCAAGTACTTCCACTGACTTCAGGAGGGCGACTTGTACTATCCCAAGTGATTAAGGATATCGCAGTCTGCCCCTAAGTGAGCTGAATCTGTAACCTGAGATCTCACCTGGTGTCCACGTGATTATCCACGTTTCCACTGAATCCCTGTCTTGCAGGCCCATGGAGTGCGGTTATATTCTGTTGCTCCAGGAGCTCTCTCAGCATCTGGTGCATACTGACAATGTCAGTCAATGGGAATTAGAAATAACAACAGTATGATTGGCGTCTATTTACCTTCCCCTCCCTTTGCTCACTCTATCAGACTCAATATCCCGAGTGCACTGACCGTTCTGCCAGTTCAGTGGAATGTCACTTTTTTCAGAGGCAGCCAACACACACACCCAGGCCCCTGGCCTCCATGATCCATTGCACTAGCAGCAAACAGCAGGTGGCAGTAGGGATAATGTGTGTGTGTGTGAGAGAGAGAGAGAGTGTGTGTGTGTGTATGTGTGTGTGAGAGAGAGAGAGAGAGAGAGAGAGAGAGGATTAGCTTGTAACGGAGCTGAGGCTGGAGGGAAATTAGATGTCAATGCAGAATAAAGGGGTTTTGACAGACAGGAAAGATTATAAGCCATTTTAATCCTACTGAGCATGAATATAAGAAAAAAGCACATGAATGGCAGGAGAGCCTCACTAAACATTTCAGGGGCTTCACCCAGCAAGAAACACTTCAGATATGTCTGAGTACAGGGGCTCTTCCCTCTCCTGAAGGGGCTCTTCTCCGGGCCAGTGATGTCCATTCACTTCAGGCCCCCTTCCCCTCTGCCTCATGTTCCATAATTTAAAGCACCACTTCCCCTCCTGGAATTTAGCCTCCATGTCCATTCACCCCTAAGCTTCAACCCATACTGCTCAGATAATGAGTGCCCCCCCGCCTAAGGGACTGTTCTCTCCCACATTCCATCTCCCTGGCTGTCTTCCGGACACAGCTCTACCAATGGACCTCAGTTTCATTTAGACTTTGATCCTGTCAGGTTGATATAAATGGGAACTCATGTTGGCATAAAGAGCCATGCAGGATCAGAGCCATAATCTGTAAATTCCTTCACGTTCTGTAACCATTGGATAACATTTTTAATGAGAACTTCATGAAAAATGGAATAGAAAATGAAAAGTGGGTCCGTTTTAAATCCTTGTGAAATGGGAAGAACCTTGACATTTTTGGTCATTTAAAAAATGTTTTTGACTAGCTTTAGCGTCTAGGTTCTGCTATAACTGTGCGTTAACTATTGGCTTACTTTGTAATGGTGATCTCTGTCGTTCAGAAGAGAGAACTGTGTATAATAGAAAAGCAAAAGGGAAGTGATTACATTGCCAAATGGAGGTGTGTGGTATCTGGAGCAATTGTCCTAATCAGTTTCAGTGTTCACTATCCCCTTGGTAGCCCTCTTGCTGTAACGAGGGATGTCTCTTCAATTTGGAAAGAAGGGTTATGACCTGCAGCTTCAGCCACATGCCACGTGTGGAGGTGGTGGTGGTGAAACGGTCTCCTCGTTTTCCCCTGGGTACTTGTGTTCTTCCTGTAATCTTTCTTTGTTCCTGGACAGCGTTTTCAGCAGATGACTCAGCCCACACAAGAGGTGAATGTTCAGAACAATGGACTAAAACCGAAGACCTCATTGAATGGGAGAGTCTCCGATGCTGCTGTCTAGGCAGAGGGCAGAACCTCTTCATCCTGCTCTGTAGCTGCTCCCGCCACTGCCCTTTGACCTCCTCTGGCGCTGCTTGTGTGTGCCCAACTCCACTGGTGGTTTCAGTCAGCGTGGGAAGGATCTAACAGAGGAGCCCTTTCATGGCACTGCCCCTAGCCCAGCTAATCGAGACTCTGTTTTAAATTCCACAAGGACAATGTGCAGTGACTGTCTTTGTAATTTATGATCCCCATCCATACCACAGAACGGAATGTCCCAGGCCCTAGTTTCCTGCTGACCAGAGGTGGTATTTTCTATAGTACAATAACGTCTCCTTTTTCTTTGTGTTCTTCAGCCCCTCTTCTATACTAAAGTCCACCACGCACCCTCTAATGAACAGCGAGGCTGTCACAGCATAAAACCAGCTGTATTTTGGCTACGGATTCAAATTCCAGATGATTATCAATTAATATAGCATAAAGCACGTTTAATGAATAAATAGTCCTATGTGCTGTACAATGGATGCACCAACCAGGACTACAGAATATTGGTGGCTACTGGATACCCCTCAGCAATCTGGACAGGCAGGAGGGGTGCTGTGCTGTTGGAGCTGCTGTCCTTCAGCCACAAACACACCATTATTATTAGCAGTCATTTATACAGAGCCATAGATATAAGATTCCCTTGTCCTGGTGGAGGAGACATCCTTTATAATGTGGACATGCTCCACTCCAACACACCCTGGCATGGTGTTACATGCTGTCCTATGATGCTGTATGTGTCATATCCACTATCTACTCCCTAAAACGCCATCATGGTATCAAGGAGGTGCCTGTGGCTGGAGGTACAACCCTTCATCCTCACTTAGGCATATTAGACCAGCATCTCATCATTGCCCCTGACATGTGTTAGCCTGTAGCACCCCAGCATGGCACAGAGGGTAGTGTGGTGTTGTAGATGATGTTGGAGGAGAGGTGAGAGCTCCAGAGGAAAGTGAGAACTGGCACTGAAGTCACACTTCCAGGTTACAAAGTCATTTCAGAGCAGGTGGCTTGTAACAGCAGCCGTATACATCCTGGAATCTGTTATTTTCACTTGCCCTAGTTCTCTAATGCACCTAGGACCCCAATATTTTATGACCAGCAGATAGGACCCCAGTCAAGTGTAAGAGCAGTGTTCCACACAGGACAGCCCCAAAATGTCCCTCTTGTGGGGCCACCTATGGGTTAGGTGTGTCTGAAGAGTAACTTCTGTTTCGATGTGCGAATTGGAGTTGTCTATCTCTTAGTTACGCACCAATGACCATGTAATAAGTTTTTCACTGGGGATGGTGTCCCTGCTGACAGTCAGACCCAGTTTCAGTGCAGAATAAATAAGCCTGAGAGAGGAACAAGTATCTTGTGGGGGTCCTGAAGCAGGCAAGGAAGGGAATAAGATCAGAATGTCCTGATCCAGCTGGGAGTTCTGGACTTGGATTTACTCCATCCCCCTATGCCCTGTGGAGTTGGCATTGTATGGTGCCTCGTGGAGTTGGAAGGAAGGGAATGGGGTCAAAACTCCCTGACTGGGGAGTGCCCCTCCTCACACACACACATGCTTTCCTGGGCTCGGTATTCTGCCAGTGCAGCAATCCCCACATCTTACACTTTGCTTATGGAGCAGATCCTCTTCCCGGTGCTCTCCCTGCGACGTAATCCACAGACCCATAGCCCACAGAATGGCCCCTGCCTTCTGCTCTACCACTAGATCTGCTCCCTCCTACATCCAGCATTCTGCCCCAGGATTAGCACATACAATTCACATTCTATGAGTGGAATGGCCCTTTATCATAAAGTTATAGGACTGGAAGGGACCTCAAGAGGTCATCTAGTCCACTCCCTTGCACTCAAGGCAGGACTAAGTATTATCTAGACCAGGGATCGGCAACATTTGGCACGCAGCCCGCCAGGGTAAGCCCCCTCGTGGGCCGGGTCGGTTTGTTTACTTGCCACATCTGCAGGTTCAGCCGATCACGGCTCCCATTTGCCACGGTTCACCCCTCCAGGCAATGGGGGCTGCGGGAAGTGGCGTGGGCTGAGGGGTGTGCTGGCCGTGGCTTCCAGCAACCCCCATTGGCCTGCAGCGGCGAACCGCGGCCAGTGAGAGCTGCGATCAGCCGAACCTGCGGATGCGGCAGGTAAACAAACCAGCCCGGCCCACCAGGAGGCTTATCCTGGTGGGCCACGTGCCAAATGTTGCCAATCCTGATCTAGACCATCCCTGACAGGTGTTTGTCTAACCTGCTCTTTAAAATCTCCAATGACAGAGATTCTACAACCTCCCTAGGCAAGTTATTCCAATGCTTAACTACCCTGACAGTTAGAATATTTTTCCTAATGTCCAGTTTAAACCTCCCTTGCTGCAACTTAAGCCCATTGCTTCTTGTCCCATATCCAGAGGTTAACAAGAATGATTTTTCTTCCTCCTCCTTGTAACAAAATTTTATGTACTTGAAAACTGTTATCATATCTCCCCCTTCCCCCCTCCACTCCCGCAGTCATCTCTTTTCCAGACTAAACAAACCAATCTTTCCTCATAGGTCATGTTTTCTAGATCTTTAATCATTTTTCTAGACCATTTAATCTCTCCTCTGGACTTTCTCCAATTTGTCCACATCTTTCCTGAAATGTGATGCCCAGAACTGGACACAATACTCCAGTTGAGGCCGTATCAGTGCGGAGTAGAGCAGAAGAATTACTTCTCATGTCTTTCTTACAACACTTTTGCTTTTTTTGCAACAGTGTTACATGGTTGACTCATATTTAGCTTGTGATCCACTGTAACTCCCAGATCCCTTTCTGCAGTACTCCTTCCTAGGCAGTCATTTTCCATTTTGTATGTGTGCAACTGATTGTTCCTTCCTAAGTGGAGTTCTTTGCATTTGGCCTTATTGAATTTCATCCTATTTACTTCACTCCATTTCTCCAGTTTGTCCAAATCATTTTCAATTTGAATCCTATCCTCCAAAGCACTTGCAACCCCTCCCAGCTTGGTATTGTCCACAAACTTTATAAGTGTACTGTCTATGTCATTATCTAAATCACTGATGAAGATATTGAATGGAACTGACCCCACTCTATATGCCCTTCCAGCATGACTGTGAACTGCTGATAACTACTCTCTGGGAACGGTTTTCCAACCAGTTATGCACCCACCTTATAGTAGCTCCATCCAGGTTGCATTTCCCTAGTTTGTATATGAGAAGGTCATGCGAGAGAGTATCAAAAGCCTTACTAAAGTCAAGATATAGCACATCTACTGTTTCCCCCCATCCACAAAGCTTGTTACCCTGTCAAAGAAAGCTATTAGGCTAGTTTGATATGATTTGTTCTTGACAAATCCATACCGACTGTTACTCATCATCTTATTATCTTCTAAGTGTTTGCAAATTGATTGCTTAATTATTTGCTGCATTATCTTTACGGGTACTGAAGTTAAGCTGACTGGTCTGTAATTCACTGGGTTGTCCTGATTCCCCTTTTTATAGACTGGCACTATATTTGCCTTTTTCCAGTCCTCTGGAATGTCTTCCATCTTCCATGACTTTTTGAAGATAATAGCTAATGGCTCAGATAGCTCCTCAGTTAGCTCCTTGAGTATTCTAGAATGTATTTCATCAGGCCCTGGTGACTTGAAGACATCTAACTTGTCTAAGTAATTTTTAACTTTTTCTTTCCCCGTTTTAGCCTCAGATCCTACCCCTCATTTTCACTGGCATGTTAGATGTCCAATCACTACTAAACATTTTGGTGAAAACTGAAACAAAAATGTAATTTTACACTTCTGCCATTTCTACGTTTTCTGTTATTGTTTTTTTCCCAACACTGAGTAATGCACCTACCTTGTCCTTGGTCTTCCTCTTGCTTCTAATGTATTTGTAGAATGTTTTCTTGTTACCCTTTATGTCTCTAGCTAGTTTAATCTCATTTGTGCCTTTGCTTTTCTAATTTTATCCCTGAATGCTGGTGTTGTTTGTTTATATTCACCCTTTGTAATTTGACCTAGTTTCCACTTTTTGTAGGACTCTTTTTTGTGTTTCCAGTCATTGAGGATCTCCTGGTTAAACCAGGGTGGTCTCTTGCCATACTTCCTATCTTTCCTGCACAATGGCATAGTTTGCTTTTGTGCCCTTAATATCTCCTTGAAAAATTGCCAACTCTCTTAACTATTTTTCCCCTTAGGCTTGCTTCCCATGGGATCTTACTTACCAACTCTGTGAGTTTGCTGAAGTCTGCTTTCTTGAAATCCATTATCTTTTTTGTGCTGTTTTCCCTCCCACCATTCCTTAGAATCATGAACTCTACCATTTCATGATCACTTTCACCCATGCTGCCTTCGACTTTCAAATTCTTAACTTGCTCCTCCTTATTTGTCAAAATCAAATCTAGAACAGCCTCTCCCCTAGTAACTTTCTCCACCTTCTGAAATAAAATATTGTCTCCAATACATTCCAAGAACTTGTTGGATAATCATGCCAAGGTCTGATGGAAGAGTAGCTCCTATGTCCTACAATATTTTTAGGCAGTAACCCCAACACTTGGTCCTGGGATCACCCCACATACAATTCATTCCTTTGTCAGGGTTTCCATCTTGTCCTACCTTTATGACACAGTTTGCAAGGGTTTTTTTTGTTTTTTGTTTTGGTTTTTTTTGAGTCCCATGAATCTAAAACTTGCTTATGCTTGTGTGAAAATGACATCTGTGCAAAGGCCCAGCACTTGGACCTGTGCATCGCTTAAGACCCACTTAAGCACTCAAAATATAGGCCAAGAGTTTCAAGAGTTTCTAGTGATTTTGGGTACCTCAATTCTTGGGTGGCCAACTTAAGACCTTATTTTTCAGGAACTGCTGAGCACCCAAGCTCTGGAAATCAGGCTACTTTAAGGTGCGTCAAGTCACAAATGGAGGCGCCCGACAACGTTAATGATTCCCGAAAATCTTGGACAAAGGCCTTACCTCATGGCCCTCTTCAACAGGAGTGAATTTCAGCATTTGTCATGAGAATTGCTTTTGACGGGTTGTAATTACAAATGTTGACCCTCCGGAGTCTGAGGTAGGGGGAGGAATTCAAAAGGACAAAAGTCCCTGAGAACTCAGGAAATGTGTAAGTCTCCACTTCTATTTGTCTGGTTCTGGTAACACAACCATGTTGTGACACTTCTCTGGTTTGCAGTATTGCATGTGGAATGCACATAACATCATTTCAAATGCAGCAGCACTTGACCAGCCAGTGAGTTTCTGCATACAGACACTTAATAAAATATATTGAGTGAGAATTAATCACTTGTTCACTTCCCTTCTTTACTCCTTGTTTCTTCCTTCTCTTCTCTTTTACTCTAACCTTCTCTTCCTCTTCCTCATATTCTCTTCTCTCTCTTTCTCCTTCCTCCCTCTTTTGTGGCCTCATCACTGCAAAATTTGAACTCTCTCTTTCTCTTTCTTCTCTTGATTTCTCTTTCTCATTCTCCTCTCCTATTCTTTCACTTCCACTTCCCGCCATGTCCCGGAAATACCATTCATGTGCAGCTCTTGTCTTAGTCTTGGCACTTTCTGATGATTTACTTTTGCTTTCAAGCTTCTGGTGCCAGTGCAATAGGCATCTGTGGAGGTTAATTGCAGTTGTGATCATGCCACTTCTCCTCCCTCCACCCCTCCTCCCTTGTCTCCTTTCTTCCCACACTCTCTGTTAATTAGTGGCTCATCCAAGCTGAGGGTCCAATTCTGCAAGGCACCGAGCGCTTCTGAGAGTTGCAGAGAAACCCTCAACTCCCAGTGGAAGTTGCGTGTGCTCAGCACCCCTTTGGAATTGCTCAGCATCTAACTCAGAAGTAACTCAAAAATAGCTTCTCCTCTTGCCTGCCCCAGAATGAGTTGCTCCAAGCAATCAGTTTTGATGGTATAAAAAAAAGTTGTTTCTTCAAACCACGTTGCACCAGTTTCTCTTAGGGTTGTTGGAGTCACTCGCTATCACTGTTCTGGAAGCTTTGATTGCCCTTCCTGATCTTGCGCCTTTCAGCATTTACCAATACTGTTTTGCTCTGCAACCATGGTTGCTTTTGTAGTCTTACAAGCTGGAATTTATACCTTGTACAGGTCTGGTTTATAGATGGACTTCCTTATCCAGAATTTCCTTTTCAACAATCTATGTAGTCTTTTATACTATATATAGCACTACTCCCAACCTCCCCCTAATGTAGGTTTCCTGTCTAGTTTAGAGTCAGGAGTTGTGACACCCCAATGATTACTCTCGTCCCGCTACGTCTTGGTAATACCACTCATATGCTGCTCTTGTCCTAGTTTTGGCCCTTTTTGCTTTCAAGCTTCTGGTGCCAGTGTAATAGGCATCTGAGGAGTTTGGTTGTAGTTGTGATCATCTTTTGGCTGAAACGCTCTTCCCTTGATGGACTGTTCCTAGTGATCACGCCCCTCTGAACCTCTGAGCCACAGGAGAGGACACTTCTATGGTGAAGATTCCCCAGAGCATGTAGCACAAGCACTCCTCCCTAAGTGCTAGCTTTACCTACAAGCTAATGAGTTTTCTCTGATCTCAGTGCTCCCCAGCACCTGCCAGCTCCCCCCTGGCACTTAGTTGAAATAATCCTCCATGAGACCTCTTAATTCTAAGATGCTGTTTAGAGAGGTGTGGGCAAAGCTTCTCTGAAATCCTCATTTTCCTGAGGACTGCAAAAAAATAAAGAAAATCCCATTGCAGCCTGTCTCTCAGCAGCAGTATGCAGAGTTGGGGATGAGCAGACAGCTGCACAAGTACAGCTTTCTCCAAGAAATGGGCACAGCCCCCAAGGAGTGGAAAGGTCTCCCACAAGTCTGTTCTCATCTCTTCATTCCAACAGATGGCACTGATTGTATAAAATGTATGTAACATTTACAAGGTACAAAAGCTGTATGGCATGAACCTAGACACCGTAGGCTTCGGCTAGACTATTGCAGGATTGTGATGTAGTCTGTAGTACTTGAAATCTGTATTAAAAGACGTGTTTGGAAAGGTCTCACCGTGCATCGTGTGTGTGTGTGTTATGAAATCATAGCCATGCATATTGTGTATGCCAGAGGTATTTCATATCAATGTCACGAGGTATTCGGACAAATTATATATGTAGCGAGAGAGAGAATTACTGCATATGGTTCCTCAAGGCCTCCATGTTAGAAAGAGTTTGAGGAGCCATCTCTGAGATGGTGTGAGTTTGGACAACATCCACAGCACTGCAGAATTCATTCCTTACTCCTTGGCACTGGATCCTACACTACAGAGCGGCAGGAGTAGGGTGACCAGACGTCCTGACAAAATTGGGACTGCCCCGATATTTAGGTGTTTGTCCTGATATTTCGCTCCGCCGAAGTTTTTTTTTTTTTTGCTCCGCCGGCAGCACTCGGCCTTTTTTTTTTTGCTCCGCCAGCGGACCTCCCCTGCCCCTCCCAATGTGTCCCGATATTTTCTTCCTCTCATCTGGTCACCCGAGGCAGGAGTGTGAACTCTGTTGTTAGCCTACTGGTAAGTGACACCTCTAGCACTCAGAGGCTGGGGATGTGAATCCAGGAATTGGGGCTCTAAGTAGACCTTATAGCACTGAGAGGCAGGGAGAATTATTCCTGGTGCTAGTGCACTTGTGTGTAGATCTTGCAGCCATCAGAGGCTTGAAGGATGAATTCTGGTCAGAAGTGGACTGGCTCCAGTTGTCTGGGTGCTGAACGCATCCTGGTTTGTCTGGTAAACGGCCTATATCTTCGTCTGTCTCTGGGAGCCAAGGGCCATTTGAAATTATGATCCCTCATGAACCAATAGGAACATAAAGTAATGAATGCATTGGAAAGCTGGTATTCCAATTTCACATAGCCTTGGTGATTAACAAACTACTGGACCTCAAAAATCACATCAGTCAGATTCCCTTCTTGCCTTTCCCCCACTCTCCAGTTCCAATCAGATTTAAATGGCTGCTATTTTGAGACCAGACCTTGAGACCCAACAGCACCAATCATCAGCATGTCATACTGGCAGTTAAGGAGGGTGGTTCTCTGCACTGTGAAAGAGGCCTGTCTATTGTGGCCTGTGCTTGTACCATAGCATCCTGGCCTGTCTGCCTTCATTATGGTGTTGGTACCGTGGGTGCTGCTGTTATTTCGCTCAGCTGGTAGTGTTAATCTTAGTCCTAGTTCTGTGGTAGCAAATGCTGGGGCTGGAGGCCAGATCCAGCCTACTTGCCATGGGTGTCCTGCCCTCCAGACAGATTTTAAAATTATATCCACGTGGAGCTGTGTGTCTGATCTGTGCTCGTACTTACTGACACTGCATAATGGCACACCACCATGGGTCAAATGAGCAGTGGGAGAATAAGTAGTGATGCTCCCAAGTGACTCCTTTCCCTCTGAATGATGTGCAATGGAAGAGCAACTTGATTGATTCAGAGGCACACTACATGCTCAGTTATACAGGGATTGCTCCTTGCTAGTGTTGCCAAGAGCACAAGTCAATTCCAAAGGGGGAGGGCCATGGCCCACCTTCTTTTGCTGGCCAGCCACGCACAGGAGCATACATTGCGCCTTCCCAAGGGGTGGGCAATGATGGCTCTCCTCCCGAGGAGGTATAGGAAGCACTGTACTCGTCCATTGGGCCAGGGTGGCTCTGCAGCACCTCCATCACAGCTTTGTGTTGAGGAGGCACAATCTTCCCCAGAAGCCCTGCTGGGCTGCTCAACCCCATACTCACACAATACTGTGGGCAAGTAGTACAAAGAACGTGGTGAATTGAGTCAGACCAGCCCTTTTGGTTATGCTGGCACTGAGCCAGAGATCTGATGTCAGACTCAGAACCAACGTGTGGGTGCTGCAGGAATGAGGTGGCAATTGAACCCTGCTCCCAAGCTGACTTAGACTGCACTTGGCTGACACACCTGCATTATGGGGATGGTGCAGCACCCTCGAGACAGTGATATGCCCCTCTCCCTAAATCCAGAGCCTGCCACCACCACTAGTGCCCAGCAGCAGTGGGAGGCAGAGCATGTGCCTCGGTGCCCGGGGGGGATGCTACTGTAATGTCTGAGTGTTCCGACTGCTGGGTTTTGGAGGCACGTTTGTGTGGCTTACACACCTCTGCTTCCCCAGGTTCTGTGTAGGCGTGGGGAATGATCCGGGCCCTGAAGAGAACATATTTCCCACCTCTGTCTGTGAGTCCAAAAGAGCAGTTCTGGTTGAGATGGGAGACTTAAGATGTTTTCTTAAGAGAGACTGGAATTGTTATTGTGGTAATTCACTGAAGGGGAGCTATTTGTAAGCTCTATGGCCAGAAGCTCCCAAGGGGAAAGAGCTCTCTACTCCCCCTGTTGGTGAAAAGGAAAAAGTGCTGCCATAGACAGCATCATTTGCATATGCTACCTTCCCACAATCCTCTGGTGACACTTGGGGAGTCACCATAACTGTTTATGAACTTGGATTCCTGGGGGATATTGGGATCCCAGATAGGTTCAAAGATTAAAAGGGTTCTTACCTGGTGTCAAAAAGCTTGTGTCTCAAGTAGCAGAATTCTACTAAAGGAATCTATATGCTCTTGGTTCATCCCCCAGGGTAATGTGAGAAGAGCTGTATGGATTTTGGTGAGGCCTCACCTTCCTAGCACTTTAATAAAGCTGAATCACTAAGCTGGGTTTGGGGGTAGCATCTCTAAGCAGGACCAAGCAAGCTGTGACAGACCCAGATCAGTGGGGTACAGGAGTCTGGTAGAGGGCAAATATACTGGTCACTGGATGAGTAGTTTTCTGTTCCCTGAGTGACGAGAGAAGGGGCTGCACTAGCATAATCAGGAACTTGCTAGAACCAGTTAAGGCAGGCAGGCTAATTAGGACACCTGGAGCCAATTAAGAAGAAGCTGCTAGAATCAATTAAGGCAGGCTAATCAGAGCACCTGGGTTTTAGAAGGAGCTCACTTCAGTTTGTGGTGTGAGTGTGAGGAGCTGGGAGCAAGAGGTGCAAGGAGCTGAGAGTGAGAGGATGTGCTGCTGGAGGACTGAGGAGCACAAGCATTATCAGACACCAGGAGGAAGGTCCTGTGGTGAGAATAAGGAAGGTGTTTGGAGGAGGCCATGGGGGAAGTAGCCCAGGGAGTTGTAGCTGTCATGCAGCTGTTACAGGAGGCACTATAGACAGCTGCAGTCCACAGTGCCCTGGGCTGGAACCCGGAGTAGAGGGTGGGCCTGGGTTCCCCCCCAAACCTCCCAATTGACCTGGACTGTGAGTTCTTCCAGTGGGGAAGGTCTCTGAGGGCTGTTCCCTAACCCACATGGTGAATCTCTGAGGCAAGAAAATCCACCAATAAGCGCAGGACCCACCAAGATAGAGGAGGAACTTTGTCACAAAGCATATCCTTTGGGATGGGTGACAGATCTGCAAAGAGGCACTTGGAGTACTGCTACTTGCTGACCTAAATGATGAGTGGTGTTTTGTGGTTGGTGCTGTCAAGGAACATTGAATGTGGAACATTCTCATTCGTGGATGGGAAGGGAATTAGGTGGACTACTGCCAAAGTTACTTTGAAGGTGGTGGCAGGGTGTGTGTTTTATTCTTTATTTGCATATCTATTATGTTGCTGTGTTTTCCCCAAGTTTGACTGTGTTCCCTTTCCTAAAATAAAGATTTCCTTGTTTGTGCACAATCTTGGAGGCCTTGTGAGTGGGGAAGTTTTACCTGCTAAGGGCACCCAGGGAGGATGTGTTTAATGTTCCCAGGCTTCTGGGTGGGGACTTGAACTAGTTTAATTATTTAGCAAGAATGACCCTAGATATTTTGAACCTGGCCCTTTTTGCTGCCATTAATCGCTTGGCAGAAGAGTTATGTATTAAGTAACCTCGCTTGAAGGGAAACTGACTTGAGCCAAAAAGGATTTATAAAAACATCACAGACAGATGGGTCCTGCCCAGTGATTTACAAAGGCCAGAGACCAGCAGGGCCACCCAAAGGATTCAGGGGGCCTGGGGTCTTTGGCGGCGGGGTCCCCCTGCCACCGAATTGTCGCTGAAGACCCGGCACTTCGGCGGTGGGTTCCAGGGCGGAAGGACTCCCCGCCGCTGAATTGCCGCTAAAGACCCGGAGTGGAAGAAGCTCTGGGGGCCCGGACTCCACGAGAGTTTTCCGGGGCTCCTGGAGCGAGTGAAGGACCCCGCTCCAGGGGCCCCGCAAAACTCTCATGGGGGCCCCTGCGGGGCCTGGGGCAAATTGCCCCAGTTGCCCCCCTTTCTGGGTGGCCCTGGAGACCAGATTTCCCTGGTGCACAGATCTGTGTAGATAAGCACATGATCATATCTGCCATGATGACCTGTTGGTAGTCAGCAGCTGATGGCCTGTAGCAGAAGAGCTGAACCTGGTCACAAGAGTCAAGATGGAACTAGAACTGAAGACGGAAGCCAAGAGTTCTGCTAAGCACCCACCCATCCATCTATGGTATCCTGCCAGCCAAGAACTGCCCATGTCTGGAGATCCCAGTTGAGTTTAGTACATGCTGTGTAGCTACCTGACAGCTGTGACACCAACATAAATGGGTCTTGACAATCCCACTACATATCATGCCTCCTCCTGTAAGCAGGGGCTGAATGAGCTCTCCCCTGGACATCTAATTGGAAGCAAAACTGTTCAAAATTCTTGACGAAGCGAAACACAAATTCAGTTTGGTTTGAACTGAACATTTTGTTCTGCCTGAAATGAGACGCTTTATTTTGCTTTTGTGCTTTTTTAAAATGATTTTACTTTTGAAAACAAAATTAAAGGTGATTTCTAACCAATGTCATTTTGAATCAAAAATTCAAAATGTTTCATTGTGATTCTTTTTTTTTTTTTAACTGAAAAGACCGGGCGAAATCGACACAAAGTCGCAAAATGTTTGTGTTGCCGAGTCTGCATTTTTAGCAGAAAAAAGTTTTGGTCAAAATACATTGCCTAGCTCTAGTGAAGAGCATTGGCAGGACAGGCTGAGCAGTAACTGTCCTGGCCTGTCTCGCACCCCAGCCCTCCGCCTAGGGCCACAGCAGCAATTCCTCCTCTCCATGCCACTTTGTTCTCTGTCCTTACTCAGGTTCCTGGACTCAGAAGACCAGGCCTGGGAGGGAGTGTGCTTTCTCCTCCATAGCTCTCTCCTGCACTTCACAGTCAGCATTTAGCACAACCTGGGCTCGGTGCCAGCAGAGCCCTTCCAAACTGCTGCTGCCACTTTCACTTGTGCCTCCCTCTTGCTGCACACGCAAAGGCTGACGTGCCTTTAAAAATAACTCGGACGCATTTGCAGCTCAAAGGAGCTGGAGAGTCTCACAGAGGCTGAACTAAAGCCCGCTCCAACTCCAGCGCAAGGAGAAGAAAAGCCCTGCAGATACATATGCTTACGCACACAGAGCGCTGTTGTTGTGCACCCTGTCTCCTCCCCCACACACCGTGTGCCAGTGCACGAATGGCATCTCCTTCTCCATGGCTTGGCCGAGGGGTGGCAGCAGCAGCAGCAGTAGTACCGCCCTGGATTTTTCATCTCTGGTTTCCACTCCATGAATATTTATTTCAGCAGCAGCATCTCAGTGAGTGGGAGAGGAGGCAAGGGGAGTGATGGGGGGCCAGGAGCACAGTGGCTCCTGACGGCAGGAGATGCCTCTGAGAGTTTATCAGGCAGTCACATTGCATGGCCATACAAATCGCTGCTTCTGCCTTGCGTTCTGTTTTAGTGACAGAGGATGCTGGCAGGAGAATTGAGGGAGCTTTCCAGCTTCAAATTGTTCGGTTTAACTGGCTCCTGCCTGAACTGGGTGGCTCTGGGTAAAGGCCCAGCCCTGCCTGGCCTGAGATCAGAGGGGTCAAAGTCCCCAGAAGAGCTGATGGCTGTAATGTAGCCATTAGCACAACCACCTCACATGGGAAAAGGCCTCTGGTGGCCAGAACCTGTTTGGTCCTAGGCCTTGGAAAGCGAAGACAGAGAGAAGATTTGCAAAAATGTCTCCCCATTGCTACCATCAGTTACACTCCAGCACTGAGGAATTGAAAAGGTGTCTAAGTCGATCTGCGACTGCTAGAAGCAAATATCTCCAACGGCTGGTAATGGGACACTAGATGGGGAGGGCTCTGAGTTACTACAGAGAATTCCTTCCCAGATGTCTGCCTGGTAGGTCTTGCCCACATGCTCAGGGTCAAAGTGATCACCATATTTGGGGTTGGGAAGGAATTTTCCCCAGGTCAGATTGGCAGAGACCCTTGGGGGGGTTCACCTTCCTCTGCAGCTTGGGGCCTGGGTCACTTGCAGGTTTAAATTAGTGTAAATGGTAGATTCTCTGTAACATGAAGTCTTTAAACCATGATTTGAGGACGCCAATAACTCAGCCAGAGGTGAGGGGTCTATTACAGGAGTGGGTGGGTGAGGTTCTGTGGCCTGCAATGTGCAGGAGGTCAGACTAGAAGATTGTGATGGTCCTTTCTGGCCTTAAAATCGATGAGTCTATTAAAAACTACCTTTGGCATCCCCCCCATCGAGCTGGGGCTAAGTGCAGCTTAGCTGGACCCAGGAATCGGGGTGTACAGAGTTTGACTTAGCGACAATTCAGATTGGACACAATAACAATCTGCAAACCAGTGAAGAAGGTGGGATGGGAATTCTTTAGGTTGGTGCAAAAGCTATGGCAAGAATCGATGGGATGGAGGTGGGAAAAGAGACGTTTGCTGACAGAGAGTGCTGTTAGACTGGGGAGCTGTTTCCAAAGGGAAGTGGTTGAAGCCCCATTACTTATTTAAAACTAAATTGGACACTTTACAAACACATGTGAGGACTAATCCTCCCTCGGCAGAGGCTGGGAAAGGGATGTGTGGGATGAGCACTAGACGATGTAACCGGCTCTGTGTCTCTAATTTCAGCCTATGAAATCCTCTTCACCCCGTGGAATAGGGGACAAGGTCTCCATGTATGTCCCTGGCCTGTACTCGGGGGTTAATCTCTGCCTGTAGTGCGGGGTTGGGAGGGAATCCTCTCTCTGTCTATTGAGGTGTTTCTATGGCCCCCATCACCTGAGTATTTGAGCACCTCCCGAGCATTCAACAACAGAAGCAGCAATAACAGCTGCTCTAGGTTGCTTCCTTCCCAGCCTGTAGGGGAAATAGCTTGGTTTGTTTTAGAAATGTATTTGTGTATGCGTGTGACAGACAGACACATAGAGAGAAGCCATGTCTGTCACCATATCTGTGCCCTGCCTGCACCTCCACGTGGAGATTAGGGTTGATAATCTGAGATTTGTATTTTAAAACAAAGCTGCTTTTGAGCTCTGCCTAGAAAACCTCTGTGCTCCCTGGCACACCATGCCTTTCTAGCAGTGCCAGAGATGTTCTAACAGCTACAGCGATGTTCCATCATTGCTGCCCAAGCAGGGATGGCGGTGAATTAGCAAAGATGGCCTGGCAGTGGCAGACTGGCAGTGACGGAGGCAGCAGAGCAGGGATGTTCCATCTGCGAAATTCCCACAGCAGTGAAGCTGCTCAAATGCTAACGTTCCTGCTTTGACCTGCCCCGCCCAGCCAGCACAGTGATATCCCAGGAGAGAGACACCATCAGCAGTGTTGTAGCAGCCACTTTACAACAGTGACAATGATGTTCTCGCAGTGAAAGCAGCTTCTTAGGAGCAGCAGCACCAGTCACAGGCTATACCCCACCACCTGTACATGCGATGTTCACAGCCAAACAGCTCTGGATATGTAGTTTTGCTCAGACCCTAACCACTCTGTATGTGCCCTTCATGACTTGCACCCTCGGAGCTGCATATGTGCTCTTTGCAGCATACCTTAACTATGATATGTAGAGTTCACAGCTCACACCCCAACATTTGGGTACCTGGGATTCACCTGGGAAGGTGGATACGTGAGGTTCGCAATTCATGCCCTAACAGACAGGTGTGTGGTATGTAGCACACCCCTAAGTGCTGTATGTGGGTAGCCACCACAGCTCACACCCAACCAGCTGATATATGGACTCTGATTCTGCTGGGATAGTTCATTAAGAATAAAACCCCAAGTACCTCTCTATTTTAGTGCATTATGAGCATAGTTTGGACTGAATGGGCCCTTCAGCCTCTTGAGAGGTGAGACACATTCATTCTCTTCCCCTCTTTTCACAGTGATGCTAACCATTGAAAAATGAAACAAAAACAAAAGACACAAAAACAAACTTTCAAGTAATGTTAAGGGCTTTGCTGAAGCTGACAGGCTAGACAGGAATATCACTCCCACAGCCAGTACCTCTAGTGTGGTATCACTGATGTTCTACTGGGGTCTTCTATTACCCACAATGGAACTTCATTAGTTTGGGACAACATTGTAGGGTTTGGACTGTGTTATCTCCTATGTTACCGGGAGCCCTTAAATCAAGGCACTGAGACTTGACAATGAGGTACCTAACTAAGCGCTTTTTCTTTCATCATGTCTGTGCTGCCTGTGTACCTGGGCTCAGTGTGAAACTTGTGATGGATTCCCTCAGGCGAATCATTTCTTTTTTGTTTGTTCCAAAGTCCTGGTTCGGAAGGAAGAGGGAGGGACCTTACAGAAAGGTTAGGCAAAAATAGACTATCGCGAGTTGAGACTATCGCTGCTTGCCTCAAACATCTTCATTATTGCTGGAATGTTGCTGATGGAATGTCACTGCCACCCTACCACAGCTGGAACATCAGTGCCACACTGCCTCCGTCGCTGCCACACCACCTCCGTTACTGCCAGAACGTTACTGCTACACCGCCTCCGTCGCTGCCACACCACCTCCGTCACTGCCAGAACGTTACTGCTACATCACCTCCATCATTACTACGCTGCCTGGGTCACTGCTGGTATGTCGCTGCCACACTGCCTCTGTCGCTGCCACACCACCTCCATCACTGCCAGAACGTTACTGCTACATCGCCTCTGTCGTTGCTACACTGCCTGGGCCACTGCCGGAATGTCACTGCCACCCTGCCTCCGCCATTGCTACACCATCTCAGTCACTGCCAGAACGTCACTGCTAGGACACCAGTGACGGAATACTGTTGTAGCTATTACAACATCTCTGTCGCTGCTAGAAAGTCATTGCTGTCCTGTGAGGACATCAGCACTGAGGTTTTCTGTGCAGAGCTCGAAAGCAGCTTTGTTTTTAAAATCTGAATATTGGTTATAACTCTTATTTTTCTCATATATACTATCCTCTCACCAGCAACTGACTTGTCCAAACCCACCTCTGCTGTCTTTGGTTGGTCAGGTTTGCAGCCCGGTGCAACCTAGCACGTTTTAAGCTTTATCACTGGGCCTGGCTATAGCAGGGGATGGAGGTCTCTGAGCAATGAGTGATATGACAAGACGTGACTGTGTCAAGTGCTTTTTGAAAAGGAAGTAATGTCACTTCAGCATTCACAGGGCCTGCTGCTCCTCTCCATTTACACTGGTTTTATAGACATGCGTCACCATTGATCGTGATGGAGTTAATCCTGATTTGCACTGCTACCAATGAGATCAGAATCAGGCCCATTGTCTCAACCTTCTGCTGATCCACACCTAAGAACAAAATATGGTGCTATCAGTGCTCCACGAGGCAGGAATTGCTCCTGAGATACTAAGAGCCAAATTCTACCCACCTCAAAATACTCCTGCAGTGTCACCGACATTACAAACTCTCATGGGTTTCAGTGCTGGCAGAATTTGCCTGGGAGAGATAATTGTATCCTCTTGTGTTCAGAATTTTTCACCGTGTACATAACAAACCCGGTACAAAAAGTAAAAACTGCTATTTTTAACTGGCATCTCTTCTATATTTCCCTCTGCTAATTATTATGCCAGCAGTTGTTACTCGGGCAAGTTGACAGATGGCCTGGGTTTTCTCTCTGAACAATCTATTTATTAAGGGCTCTTGGCCCTGCTTTGTTTTCGCTTGCACGTTTCCTTCCTGGCCACATGTCTCAAGCTGCTGGGTGAGTTGTTCTTTTCCCTGTGCCTGCCAGAGAACGGGTTTCTGTGCGCAGAGTCAGGTGGGTGAGTTTCAGATCCAGGCTTGTCTCCTTATGGAAGAGAATATTGTTTTTTCAGAATCACATGGTCCTTAGTAGGGCAAAACCAAAAAACGGGGATGAAGCAGCAGCAGCAATGTTTGAGATGAAAAGAACTTTGCCAAATGCAGGACCCAATGGGCCAGATCCTCAGCTCTTGTAAATCTGACATAGCTCCACTAAAGTCACAGTTAAACTCTTTACACTACCTGAGGATCTGGCCCTCGGAAGTTTACTGACACCACGCACATAGTTCTGCCCTTGTTTACAATGGGATAAATTAGACAGCTCAACGGAAATCAGCAGAGTGACACCAATGTACATGAAAGGAGACAAATCCAGTATATTTATTAAGTTTGATTCTCCTCTTCCTGACACTGGTGTAAACCAGCAGCAACTCCACTGGAGTCTATGTAAAATCATGTAAGTAAGAGAAGATTGAAGCCCATTAAATGTAAAAAATCCCTCCTGTTGCAATGCTCTGTATTAATGGTTCAGGACCTGTAAAAGGTTAAGGCACCAAAAAGTATATTCACTCAGCTGTGTCACACATTGGAGATGTTTTATTGACAAGCTACAGACCAGATCCCCAGCTGGTGTAAATTTGTTGTTGTTCTATTGAAGTCAAATAAGCTGAAAAACAAGAACAGCAAATTCTACATTGAGTGACCTCAGCCAATGTGAATTGGCCCAGCTGTATTGACTCTATTAATTGAGGATTCAGCCCCCTAGGTACAGCTTGGCCAGATCACCACTGGGTATGGAATCTTGCTCTTTCTACTCGTTATTTTTAACATCATGTTAACACTCTGCTTTGGATTTTGTTTCCTAGGGTGCGTTTTTAGTTGTTTATAAGATACAAATTTCTTGGATTTCATCCTGTTGGCACTGAACTGGTCCTAACTAGGCTGTGATGTTTCTAACCAAGTGTAAGTACGGGACCGAGGCTGGGAACAAATTCCCATTTTGGCTAGTGCTGTTATTTGGCTGGAGTTAGTTTTCTGCAAGCCAAGGTTAACAGGGCAGCCGCAGCCCTGCTTTCATTGCGATGGCTCTGTCTTCAGAAAGGAACCTTTAGAAAATGAAGAGTTTAGAATGTGCAGAATAATGTAGAATGCAGCAAAAATCGCGGAGAGCCCCTAAAATGGCGGGATCTGTGGTATTGTTGTTTTCCACATGCTTGTGCTTTCCTTCTTGCCTGAATATTAGGCAATTTTTTTGGAGGACTCTGTCGTGTGTCTTTCACTTGCATGTTTACAATCTACTGTCCCAAGCAGTTCCTATCCTGCCAGAGCCTTTTGGCCTGGCCAGAATAGAGAGGCACAAAATCACAGAATGGTCAGAACTTGATTAGGCTCTTTAAAAATCTTAGCAGATGCCCACTGAGCATGCTCAGCAGTCTATTTTTCATTTGTTTATCATTTTTTGTTACTCCACTTCCATTCACCCCCCCTCCAGGTGCTGGGCCTCATTGAGTATTATGCCCCTGTCATATTTCAAGTTTCAGGTTTTGGCTTTATATTAAATTACTATTCTTTTTTATTTTTTTTTATTTCATTTATTATTAATGTACCTTGGGGAAATATTTTCCCACTTTCCTATCATTCAAAACAATTTTTGCTCAAACTTAAAAAAAAAAAAATTAACTTTGAAGAAGCGTCCAAGTTTGGTCATTTTTCATGCCATTCCAAAAGGGAATCTGTCAGAAAGTTACAAAGATAAGAATATAGGAGTAGCAGGGAAACTGTTTTGTGTTCCTGCATATTTCAGAACCCAGCCGTTGGCTAAATGCATTTTTTTTCAACATCATTTGAACACATCAGGGCCCTACGGTGTGCTGAAAGGAATAAGGCGAAAGGCCTAGCGTTCTCAAACCAATGAGCAGCACATACCAGCCTAAGCTACGTGCATAGGTAGACACACCCAGGCAGCGTGCAAGAATACAAACATCCCATTGGTGTGGATATAGGGAGAGCCACCCAGGCAGTGTGAATATTCACTACAAGCCAAATCCTGAGGGGTGCTGAGCACATGCTGCGCCATTGCTACTCCCACTTGATGTCAACAAGTGGAGGCTTAAGGACCCATATCTCCCATTGAAGCCAATGGTGTTTGAGAAATCTTTGTGCAGTGCCTTGCAGGCGGTGCTCATCATCTTGCAGGATTTGGCCCTGTGGGAATTTCAGATGCTTAGTAGTTCTCAGGACGACTTGGCCCAGGAAGTGAGTTTATGATTTGTCCTATTGTTGAGAAGTGTTATTGCTTTAATAAACAGTTCAACATATGTTTTCACTGGGTGGCTCCTGAGTACCATCATGTGGTTGAACAGGGGATGTGTACACTGAGAGCCTTCATCAACCAACTGGACTCTTCCTCTCCAAAGCAGCTCTTGCACCTTATGTATTAGTGTGGTGCTTGGTGTACTGTACTGCTATAGAAAGAGTTGTCACACACGGCACTTGAAATATCTTAAAAGAATTCCGGTTCTCTTCTAAAGGCCCCACTTTGGGGCCTGCTCCACAACTCATTAAAGTTGATGGAAAAACACCCAGTGACTTAAATGGGCTTTGGAACAGGCCCGAGAGAAGAAATGCCTAGAAAACCAAATGAATACTAATCCGTTGTGAAATGAAGTGATACAAATATTAAAGTCACAGTTGGTGTCCATGTTCCTTGCTGATGCCAGGGTGTAATGAAAACAATTTACTATCCCCAGCCTGCAGACTGTTTGGATCCCAGTATGTATGTGTGACATGTATACACAGGTCACATTTCCCATCACCAGAAAACTTGGAGGAAAATACATCCTCATGTCATGCAGTCAAGCTTAGTTTATTCTCAATATTTACAGGTAGGTAGATCTACAGATTAGACTGCCTATATAAATCTGTGCATCCATATACACACACAGACGCTTCATACAGTGTAAGATAAGCCCTTGTACATAGACATGGACACAGCATTGTCCAGGGATCAGAGGACCTGGGTTCTAGTCTAGGCTCTACCCAGACATAGGACGAGTCATTTAACTCCTCTGTGACTCAGTTAGTCTATTTGTAAAATGGGGATAGTGATACTTTTTCTTCATTTACGAAGTGCTTTGGACAAAAATGCTATGTCAATTTCACATGTTATTAAACACACTCATTTCTAAGCTGCCATATGGGCTGCCCTCTGTGATAATGCTTCCAGGGATGAGGAAACAAAGAGGGTCACCAGAGGCACTGCAGCTGCCAATCAATTTTGTCTGTCCTTGTGAATGAAATCTGGAAATGTCCTAGCAGAAATCAGCCAGCACAAATCACCATCTACCACACCTGCAAACTCTAGAGGAGCTTACAGGTTTTAAGACCTTACTATGGGTCTACAGGGAGAGCCCATGAGTCTGTGGGTAAAGCCTCCCTCTGATTGGTTGCCCTTCCCCATCCTCCCACCTTCTCAGAAGGGGCAGCCAATCAGAGCTTTATCGTTCCCCGCAGGAGTAGCAGAAGTTTTTGAGTAGGGAAGGTGAGAGGACCGGACACCATTTTCACCAGAGGGGAGGGGAGGAGGAGAGAGCAGAAAGAACCCAACCCCTCAAGGCAGGAACTAACCTGCTCACGCCTCTCCTCTTATGAATAATATGTCCACTTCTTTCTGCTCCTCCCTCCCCATCTACAGTAGTTATGGGCCTCATTGCTGTGGTACTTGAGCACCTTCTTCTTCAATGCTTAGCCGAATGGTCAGCCATAGCGATCGTTCGCCATTTGAGCCGTTCCTGTGCAGCCGCAAGGGATTGACGGCCCGAGAGTCCAGCATTGGAGCAGACTTGATGGACACAAGAGCGAACGATTGGCCCAAAGAATACCTTGTCCTACTGGCAGGAGATGGAGACGCAGTAACGCAAACCTTTTCCTGGATCTGCCCGTACTGGCTTCACGCTATGCGGCCCGAGCCACTGAGTCTTTCTCAGTGACTTCCTTCACCTCGGGTAGGTAGGTGTTGCTGCTGCCCTGCATCTTTGCTGCTTGAGCACCACCCCTCATTAATATATTTATTCTCCCAGACTACCTGTGAAGAAGGGAAAGGTTAACATCCCCATTTTACAGAAGGGGAACTCAGGCACTGGGGCCCAGTCCCTCAAAGGGATTTAGGCTCCTGAAATTAATGGAAGCTAGGAGCTTAAATACCTTTTGAGGCTCTGGGCCAGCAGGGCTAAGCAACCTGCCTGAGGTAACACAGGAAGTCTGTGGTAGGGCAGGAAATTGAACCCAGGTCTTCCTAATCAGTGGACCATCCTCCCTCTCCTCCTCTTTATCCCCGTACTCCCAGGTCTGGGGGGTGTAAGACCAAGAAGTCTCTGGTGGAGCTTCAGCCTGGGCTTGGAACTGGGGTGATGAAGAAGAGCCCCCCAGAGTGCAGGAGGGGCAGAGGTGTGCTTGGGAACAAGGGGTAGATATGGGGATGAGGGATGCAAAATTAACTGATATGGGGTTGGAGGAGCATGCAGAATTAATTAATTGGTGCTGGATGCCCCTGGACAATCAGGAAGCTCCTTATGCAGCTGGGTGTAATTTTATCACCAGATTTTGGCAGCTATGATCTATCCAATGCCCACCATTCTTCACTCATCGTCCATGACTTCAGTAACTCAGCCAGAGGTTGTGGGTCTAGTCCAGGAGTGGATGGGTGAGACTCTGTGGTCTGCAATGTGCAGGAGGTCAGACTAGATGATCACAATGGTCCCTTCTGACCTAAAAGTCTCTGAGGCCTGCTGGACTGATGCTACTTATCCAAGAGAGCTATTGAGAAAGCAAAGGACTGGAACTATGGGGAATGGAATATTTTAAATCCTGTTACATTTTTCACAGCAAGTGGCAGGTGAGAGCTTGTGTTATCCATGAAATAATTATGTTAAGAGCCCACCCAGCCAAGTGGCACATAGAAACTTCTGTATTGTGAATGCACAGAAGTATGTATGGGAAGCCCTTTGGGCACTAATGAATTCCCAAGGGGATGAGAGTTATTTCTGTCTCTGGTGCTGGGTGGGTCTTGGGTTGTCAGAATGTCTTTGGCTACTGAGTTTGAAGCTTTGTCAGCTGAAGATTGGGGATGAAGAGGTGAAAGATACAGAGAAAAAAAGACCAGCATAACACCAGAGGGTAGAAAAGTGTGAATTGTATATCAATATGGGTCTGTCCTATATCTATCCATCTATCATATCACTTATAGAATGCCCAACCACTGTCATAGCTACAGTCCAAATGTGTGTGGTTTTTTAAATTATTATTTTTTTTTAACAGGAGCTCAGTGTTACTCATTGGCTTTCCTTCCTGCAGAGCTACAGGTTTAAAAGGTCAGGACTGTTTGTGTAGGAACATGTCAGAGCTGAATGACTGAAGCGTGTTTTCAGCCATAGCCGTGTGCGATACTGTCAGGCTGTAACACTATATTACAGTGTTGCTTGAAATAATCTCACTTGTGGAACTTTAGCACCAATATTTTCGAAGAACTGCATACAAATTTAGCCTCACTATTGTCCTGAATGACTCACATTGGTTGGAATGATTTGCTGATTTGAATGGGAGTAACAGTCTGTACCTAAATCCTGCAAGCTGAATGAAAATTAAAAGGTAGATGGTTAACCGAAAAGAAAGGCAAAAAAGAAAGAAAGTGGAAAGGGGGCTTACTGAGAGACAGGAAGTGCTACCACTATGATCTGTGCTAAGCAACAATAGGATATACCCAGCCTGTTCCTATTCTCAGGCTCTATTTCTGGCCGGGGGGGAGAGGGGGTTGTGGGGAGGGGCATTTCTGTAAACCTGATCATTTGTGTTGTCACTAGACCCCTTGAGGGAGATAGTCGTACACCGTACAGGTATGTGGGTGTGCAGATTTATACAGACAGTGCAGACACTAGGCCAGATGCTGATCTCAGTTACACCAGTTGCTCTGTTGACCGCAGTAGAGTTGCTCTGGATTTACACCAGTGTAACTGAGATCAGAGTCCAGCCCACAAATAAACCTGCAGCCCTTACTCGCTGGGTAATTCTCATTCATGAGCAGTCCACTTGACTTCAGTGAGTCTTACTGGCATTACTAAAGGATCTGGGCCATGGACTGCCATTGTGACTTTTGATGAGGCTCTATTCCGGAGCAGTTTGAAAGGGTGTCATACTTGAATCTCCAAGACAACACAGCGCCTGCTAGTAGTCTCACTTGCACCAGGGTAATTCAATGGATTTTCAGCAGAATAACTCTGGATAACATTGATGTTACTATTAAGTGAGAGGAGAATTGGGCCCACAGTAGCCTTCTAGGGAGACCACTCCTGCAACCTCATGGACAATTGTTTCACAGACGGATTGTTTAGTCGGTATCTGCCTGATGAAGTTAATTGACAATAGAATGGGACATGATAGCTTTTGTTCCTTGGGATCCCCCCATTAATGGAGTGAGAGCTGCACAGCTCTGTTGCTCTCCTGGGCCCCAGATGTTAGCCCTCTCTGGGCTGGGCTGCAGTGGGAAATTACATCGGCATTGCTACATCTCTCAGAGGTGTGAACAATCCGCACACCGAGAGATGTAGCTATGCTGACCTAGCCCGACAGAATAATTCTTCCATTGCCCTAGCTACCACCTCTCAGGGAGGAGGGTAACCTATGCGGACAGGAGAACCTATTGGCGTAGGCGGGGTCTACACTGAAGCACTACAGATCCCTCATTTGTTTTGGTCTTTGGATGAAAGCTTCTCTCCAGAACCCCATGAACGGAGTGGGCCGTGGGGGCTAACCAGTCTCGGAGTTCAGAGGAGTCATAGAATCATAGAATCATAGAATATCAGAGTTGGAAGGGACCTCAAGAGGTCATCTAGTCCAACCCCCTGCTCAAAGCAGGACCAATTCCCAGCTAAATCATCCCAGCCAGGGCTTTGTCAAGCCGGGCCTTAAAAACCTCCAAGGAAGGAGACTCCACCACCTCCCTAGGTAACGCATTCCAGTGTTTCACCACCCTCCTAGTGAAATAGTTTTTCCTGATATCCAACCTGGACCTCCCCCACTGCAACTTGAGACCATTGCTCCTTGTTCTGTCATCTGCCAAGTCGTCCCTGTCTCATTCATTGGGGGCTGTGCTACAGCCCCAGTTCAGCCAAGCATGTCAGCGCTTGCTTAACTTTAAGCACTTTCTCAAAGTTTCTACATTAATTAATGTGTTTAAAAATTTCCTGTGAAAATGAATTGGCATTTTTCGACCTGTTCTAATGAGAGCATTATATAATATATATCCCCAGGGCTTAAATTCAGGTAAATATTTTCAAACCCACGCCGAAGAAGCCCTGAGCCCTGGCGTACCCTGAGGGGCTGAAGCCCTGAGCTCTAGCGTCTCCCATGGGTGGGCTCTGGGAAATACTCTCTGAGAATGTAAGCCCTGTATATCCATAGATAGCATGGGGTGGGGGGATGTGTCTTTTAGCATGATAGTGCTTCAGGCAGGGATTGATTCTGTGTGGGTACAATGCCCTGCATGATGCAGCCAGCCTTTGGGCTCTGCAGTAGTTAATAATAACGAATATCTGTGAGTCAGAGCAGGGTGGAAGTAGGGCATGAGCATATCGCATACAGAGAATCTTTTTTATTGCTTTCCTCTTTACAGCCATTTGTGTGATGTAAACGTCAGGCAGAAAGGGCTTCTCCAGACAAGCGCCTGTTTAAGAACATCATAGAAAATGAATTAACATGGGATGGGCTGATATTCATCATTAGCTCCAGGTAGTACAGATTTTGCGAACATGAATGTGACCCTCCAGGCCCTGGGAAATTCCCTGTCTTAAACTGAAAGGGGATTTTTATCTGCACAAGCCCTTTGCCAGGGGATGTGGGTGTCTGTGGAATGCATTGTAGTCAGTAAAGAATTTGCACCATGGTGCAATCAATACCTGCCCTGGACTCTCTTCCATAAGGATATGGAGGTGCTACATGCATCCATCAGGGACGAGATCTCACACAGTGTATACCTGTTTTTCTACATATATGAGGAGGTCTGTTCTCCCATGGCTGTGCAGAGTTTTACATAAGTCAGTTTCATTGACATTAGTGTTAACCTTTCATATAAATGTGTGTATCTCTGTTTGGAATGGGAAGAGCAGTTTTCCCTTATATGTCTCCGATCCAAATATTAACCAACCCTGAGTCTGCTTAGCTTAAGAGATGTGGTAAGATCACACCCACAGATAGTATGGCTGCAATGTTTGGACATTGTATGACTGTATATGCAGTGTGTTTGTTTTTGTACCGTATATATTTGTATGTTCAGCACATGTGCAAATACATTAGCTGCACTGTGTCCTTGCATGTACAGCCTGTTTGCATGTGCTGTGAGTGTTTATGTACAGCATGTGCATATGTCTGTGTGTGAGCTTATCTGCAGCCTGCATGTACATGATACATGGGTTTGTAAATGCAGCATGTGAACATGGTATTATATGCTGTGTACACACATTTGCATGTGTGTGCAGGTCTCCTCCCCCAAAGGTGCATAAGTACATAAATGTGTAAATGAATTCCCACTGGCTGTGTGATGCTCCAGTGGAACGGGAGGGAGGCTTTGCATTCCTGTCCACTCTACCACACCGTGGGGGCAAACCTGCATTGAATTGGCTTCTCGCTGATGAGAACCATTTCTTCCCGGCTGCCTTTGGGCCTGATCCTCAGAGAGGCTGAGCACAGCCAGCTGCTATTGACATCAATGGACGCGCAACCTGCTCAACCCCTCCCAAAATCAGGTCCTTGGCACCTAGTCCATCCAGCCCACACGCACAGAGGGGTCTAAGGACACAATGAATTAGCTGAGGCAAAGAAGACATTAGTGCACAAGTGACATATCTCAATATAATTTCTAAAACTCTATGAATTGGACAGATAAAATACTTCTGGTCTATTTTTGTTACAAAATATTAGCCATTTGGATTCTTTGCTAGGTGTGACCACACCGCTGTTCCCAAAGAAAGCTGCTCGGAAGGATATTTACAGCAGGAAACAGAGACAGACAGACAGGTGTCTCAAAAGCCTACACATAGGTAACATTTGTGTTTTTAAAAAAGAAACATTCAGATGGGATGTGCCATGTGGCGAAGGTGTGAGACCCTGATGCCGTAAAAGCCGCTGTCCCAGGCGTGGCTGCTGAAAAGCGGTCCGGAGAAAATGGGCTAGAGCCTTTAGAGAATTACAAATAGATCCCAAGAAACATTTCTGGCAGCTCCGGGCTCCTGTCCTTAGCATGAGCTGCTAGGGCAGCGGGCGCAGCATAAGCTAAGTCAGCAAAGAGGTCTGATTTGCATTCCCCATTTCAAAGCAGAGATTCTCCTGAGTAGCAGCTCGTGGCAGCCAGGACTGAACTGTGTTTTAGAAGCCCCACAAACATATGACAATAATTCCAGACTGAGCCTTCTAAAAAATACTCAAGTATTCTAGACCAATAGCCCCAAAACACTGCAGAACATGGTTGAGTTTTTGAAGAAGGGGATTTGGAGTCAGTTAGCTTCCACTTTACGACCGAACACATAATGGGTAACAATGGATGCTGTGGAATTCCTTCTGGGATTTATGAAAATCCATATTAAAAAAATACTGTAGCATTGTACAGCCATGGCCCAAATCCTCTTGAATCTGCTGGCCTGATTCTCCCCTCTCTCTCTTTCATACCAGTGTTGCCCTGGGGTAACAGCCAACGTTACTGATAATTTACGCAAGTGTCAGAGAAGAATCAGGACCAGAGAGAGACATCTTCTGGGCTAATGTAAAGGGACAGAGTGCCTTCCACTTCGTTTTACCCCAGAGGAGGTTTTTGCTCCTTGTGTGCTGGACCATTACTGTTCAATGCTGTGTTGTTTGTTTAATATGCGATGATCTGAATGCAGCAGCAAATCATCACTTCAGTTTGGCTTATCTAATTTCTGCAGCAGGCGCCTGCCTGATCTCACAATCCAAAATCTCCTGCCAGTCTCACAGTCAGAAAAACCATTGTGTGTGGGCTGGTGATTTTCTTTGGGCCACGTTTCTCACAGCAAGGGGTGGATTGTTTCTTGCTTTTCCCCAGGCCTTTCGCTAAAATGTTTGTTCAATCTCTTTGTCTAACGGCACCCTGCAAGTGATCAGGTTATGTGCAGTGGTGTCTACTTGCAGAATTATAAGTATACTGAGTGTGTGTGTCTGTCCATCTGTGGATGGGGAGTAGTGGGGCACAGGAGTACAATAGGCCAGATGGTGTATATACACATTTTAAAGTGCTTGTAACTCTCTTAGATGAACCCAAAGGAAAATCAGCAGAGGGTCTCTGGTCACAGTCCCAGAGGGCTCAACTACACAATGGATTTTAAGCAACCCCTTCTACTAAAGGAAAATCCTGGAATAAACCAAATAACCCTTGCCAATTAACCTTCACGGAAACAGGCTGCATGTCCAGCAGTGCAGAAGCCAACTAGAGGAGGTGGTATGGTATGTGATTGCTTCCCTGACCAAATCTCCATACCAGAAGCAGTCTTTGGTAGGTCAGGGAAGTGGAGCTCCCTCACCCTACTACACCCCTTCACCCCATGTATTGATCAATCCTAGCCCTACTGTTAGCTTGCTTCTGGATTCTCTGTAATTTGAAGCCTTTAAATCAAGATTTGAAGAGTTCTATAACTCAGCCTGAGGTTACAGGCCTAGTGCAGGAGTGGGTGGGTGAGGATCTGTGGCCTGTGATGCGCAGGCCAGACTAGATGATCATGATGGTCCCTTCTGACCGTAAAGCCTATGAACTGAGGAGTCCTTTATCCAGTGTTAAGGGGGTGGGGGGAAGGACTCAGACTCAGGAAAGCTTCCTGCTTTAACTTCGCCAATTAATTATTAATAATGCAAATCTCTCTTCTAGGAACTTCACCTTGTTATGAATATTTTATCTAAAATAATTATTTCATCAACTACTTTAAGGTGTTTTGTTGTCACTTTGTGTTAAGTGTCAAATAAAAACCAATTTATTTAAACACACACAAACCTTCACTGGCTTAATGAACTCTGGGAAAAATCAGTCTTCCTTCAAGGCTGAGAGAATAAGCCTGGAGAAGGAAGAAAACTGCCAGAGATGCTTAGACACTGTCATCTCCACATCAGCAGTGGGTAAAAATAAAATGCTACCAACTGCTAGCTGGCAGCGAGATGGCAAATTCCACCTGTAGGATTTCCCAGTAAGCTAAGGCCCAGTCAAACGAATTCCTGCCTATAGCTAGTCTGGAAGGGCTCACCCACTCCTCACTACAAAGCCAGAGGGCATGGGAGCCAGTCTGCATTTCAGAGCCCGCTGCAGGAGAGGGGAGCTGAAAGTCAGGCCAGGTAACATTGGCCGCAGTGAAAGCTCAGCACTGCAAAGGAGGGGGCCTTAAAACTGGTCCCACTAAAGGGCAGGGGCAATTTCTCAGGAGCAAGAGCTTCCTAATCTTGGGCCCTTACCAGCTTCCAGGCCCCTGCCTTGCCCACAGACTGGGAGGGCTCATCATAAGCATCCTCTGTGTGGTGCCTGTTTGTTTCCTTTTAATCTGTATTTGGCATTAAGTATAAAAGCGGAGGCATTACATCCTGCTTCGGACAGAAAAACAAAGCCACGAAAGCAGCATCTGCATGTGTGTGTACACGGGACGCTCACTGAAACGGGGTGTATGTGTGTTCCAAACGTGGGGATAGAGCAGCAAGTGCTGGACTTGTTACCAGGCTTTTTGCCAATACCTAGGCATGGTCCTGGGTACCCCAGCGAAATACAGCGTGTCTCCCCCCAACCCTGCCTGGGAGTCAGGCTGACATCCCACAGTGCGTGGCTTTCATGACCCTGATCCAGAAACTTTTTCATCCTCATCCCGTTCAAACCCTGGCTGATCACAAGCCCTTCAAGCCGAGTGTCCTGGCAGAGCCCACTGACATGTGAAAGGATGTGGGACAGCCCGACATGCGGGGCCTGACAAATCACAGCCTTTGCTTCTGCGAATAGCCCCACTGAACTCAAGGGGATGGAGCCAACTGGGGTAAAAGCCCTCCTGTATCTGACTCAATCCTACATTCCCTGATGAATCAAGCACTGTCCTCCACAATCCCCCACCTCCAGGTGACCGACAAGAAAACTGCGGTGTCACCAGCCAGCACCGGGCTCCCATGTCTTAGCCACACGTGGCAAGGAAAAATCGTCTCTCTCTCTCGCACACTTTTTAAAAATCTAACATAAGGACCTAAAACTTGTTCTGCCCTATTTTCAAATTCTAAAGTTGCTCTGCTTAAGCCGAGTGAGCGAGACCAAAGCCTTTAAGCTAATTAATACCTGCTCCTCCCCGCTGCGTGGGGAGATTTTTTTTCTAAAAATACAGCCCTAGCCCATTTTAATGCCGGCTTTCTGCATGTCAGTGTGACCGATAAGCGAAAGGAGCTGAGCTGTCATCTCCCTCTGGAGCGCTGAAAGTTGGCTTAGGGGGAGAGGGAGGGATCCCAGTGTGTGCAAAGGGTGGGAGTGTGAGGACAGGACCAAATTCCCATAAGGTAGCTTTAAGCGGGGGCAACAGACTAGCCAAGCAGGAGGCCGTGTTTAAAGCGTGAGTCCCCAAGGCTGTCGGGAAGGTTGGCTCCAAACATCCCCCTCCGTGCAACACTGAATGGAAAGGACCAAATGAAGGGATTTTCATCCCAGAAGGTGAACTTAACATTTGGCTTTTTCTCAAGAGCACAAATTCCAGTGAGAAGGAGACACAAAATCAGCTGGGAGAGGACATGGGTGCGGTTGGGGCTGAGGGAGTCCTCCAGGTGTGGGAGCATACTCCTTTGTGCCAGAAAAGACCACCCTGTGTGTTTGTCTGTGCGCGAGCACCCTGGATCCAGACAGCGCTAGCTCTTTGAGAAAGCAGCCCCCCCCAGAAAGCTAATCTCTCCCTTCTGTGCCCCCAGAACAACATGGTGTTTCCTTTCCTAAGCATGCGCCGAGCATACTCTACCACACAGGTGTATTTACATGTGATGAGTTCTGCTGGGTCTCAGCAAAGCTCTCGTGGTACAGTGTCCCAATTTAACAACAGAAAGCATTTTGGTGTTCAAAGTGAGGCCATCATTGGGTTCTACCGCAGCTTGGGACAGTCTCCCCTTCTCCTGCTCGCGCTCTCTCAGAACTGGCTGCTGTGAGAGGAGAAGATACCAAAGGGCTGTGAGGCGGAAGCATGTTATGAGTCTCACAAGTTCTCAGCTCCAGCTTAGCAGGCAGCAACGGCGGCAGCGGTGTTGGGGACGGTAGCTCCTCCCCCCACCTCACCCCACCCATGCTCTACCCAAAGTTGGTGCCCTGAAAGGTGAGTCTGTTCCCATCAGAACCCGTCAAAGTTTCGTGTGATAAAATCTGTGGCAGGGGACAGGCGAGGTGGAGGAGAGGGGTGAGGAGGAGAAAGAGGGGCCGAAATAGCAAACAGAAGACACAGAGCAAACAAAGCAGAGAATCAACAAGCTCACTGGGAGCAGGGTGGCAAAGAACTATGGTGGGGTCCATGGAGTGAGTTGGCGTGAGCGGCTGGGCGGGAGGCTCAGGTGGAAGTGTGAGCTCCAGGACTGGCAGTTTCTATAAAGAGCTCTTCACAATTACCATCATCTCAGGGCAGATGGGGAGGAGTTAGGTCTGTTCAGGCTTGGTTTTTCTTCTCTTTTACTAAAAAATAAATCCCAAACTAGATCTCTTTGTAGACAGAAAGGGTCCTGGGGAAAATCTGTGCTGTTTGGTGGTGCTGGTGGTGTGGCTACACTAGACTGCGTGATCCACTGGAGTACCTACGCCTATGAAGCAGGGAGCTGGGGGGGCAGTACTGGTGTGGGTGGTTGTAGGGTGGTGGTGGAGGCGGAAGTGGGGGCTGATGGATGATTTTCACTGGGGTCCCTTGGAGCCCGCTGCCTGCACTGCGCATCGGGGTGGAGCTGCAGGAATCGGAGGAGACGTAGCGGGTCAGAGTCTGGTTGAGGGCCGGCTCCATACGAGCGAGGCACGGCTTGTCCAAGACAATGACTTTGACAATCTGCTGGCACTGTACAAGTGTCCCCGCCGAGGCGGGATAGGAGGGTACCAATGCTGTCTCCAGCCTCTCCCGTGGCATGTTAGGACGCGTGCTGGCCTGCGTTCCACTCTCGGGCCCCAGGACGGAGTTGTGCTGGTACGTTTGGAGCCTGTTGTGAATTGACACCTAGTTTAGAAACAGTCAAAGAAGCATTAAATGTTACAAGACATTTTCCCATCTGCTACTACTGGCTGCCCTGAGCCCCACAATCTCTCATTTGCATCAACCATAACCCACCCAAAGCATGATCCCCAGCCATAGCTCCCTCTCCCCGGCCAATAGCTATCTCCCCTCCCATGCCCCAGCTAGAACTAAGGTGCCCTCTTGTTGCCATCACATGAAAGGCAGGGTCAGCCTTTCCAAATGCAATGCAAACGTTGATTATCCAAACCTCCTGGAGCGTGTGAATGAGTTCTGATAGTGGGAGCCTCTGAGAATTCTCATTGTATTGAATTGACCTCGGGGGCTGTGCCCTGGCTCCAGGAAGCAGGGCAGGCAGGTTGGTGAGCAGGGTTTCAGATAATCAAGGTTGTACAGTTCTGCAAAATGACATTGGCTGAGGCTCAGCGCGAGACTCGTGCCTGTCCCAGCGCCCCATCTCCCTGAGCAGGAAGGTGCACAACATGATTTGCTAAGCTGTTTACAAAGAGAAAAAAGCAGAAATCTGACATATTCCAGCAAACTGCGGCTCCCGCTGATCCGTTTGATGGTTTGTAAGTGAAAGGAAATGAGTTAAAAGAAATTACCCATCTAGCTAATACAATGATAAAAGAAAGGCATGGTGAAATGGCAGCAGATTAGATAATCTCAGAGAAAATGGAGATGCTCTTCTGCTGATGTGAATTACTGGGCGATCAGAAGGAAGAGGGGAAAGGAAGAGAAGCTTTAGGGGTCTCCATGGACCTGAAGAGAGTCCCCCATGTATGGGCACCCACTGATTCCAGAGTGAAAATGGGACGGGAGCTCAAATGTAATGGAACTCCCCCAGGGCACAGGGGTCAGCAGGGCAACAGGCCGGCTCCCAGAAGTGGGTGGCTGCAGGGCAATGAAGCAAGTGGGGCTGTCCTGGGAGGACTGGCTGATGGCAGAGCTCTCCCTGCCCATGGGTGTCTGCCAGGTGATGGAGATCCCCGCGGGGGAGGGAACAGGGGGTTGGCTGGCAGCAGGGAGGAAACAAGACTCCCTCATGGGGACTGGGTGATAGTACAGTTCCCCCCGCCAATGGATGGCTGCAGGTAGCGGCGCTCCCCATGGGGGGATGGGTGGCTGCTGGGCTTCCCCGGGGCACTGATTGGCTGTAAGGAAGTGAAGCTGCCTCCAGAACTGGGTCACTTTGGGTGGGGACAGAATTCTGACATGGGAAAAAGTGTCTGCAGGTTGCTGGTGCTTCCCCACAAGAGTAGGTGTGTGGAGGACGGTGGCAGAATGTACGTCTGCTGGCAGATGGCACGACCCACTAGGAACCGGTGTCTATGAGGAATGGAGCTCTCATGGGAAGCTGCAGGGTAACTGAGCTTCCCTCAGGAATGGGTATCTTTGAGGTGATGGAGCCTCCCCTAGGAAAGAGTGGCTGCAGGGCCTGAAGTGCTAGCAGCACCCCAACTCACTGAGGCAATGAGCTGTAGGGAAACATCAGTCCCAGCAGAAACTGGAAGCTGAGGACTGAAAGCACCTACCTCAGGAAATGGTTGTCTGCAGGGAAATGCAGCTTCCTCTTCCCTCAAAGGGGACTGAGAGCTGCAGAGGGATGGAGTGCACTATGGCAAGAGGCATCTGCCGGGGGATAGAACTGCCCTGAGAAAGGCCAAGTTGAGGGCAGCTAAGACACTTAGGAAAGATCTCCTTGGTGATACAGCTATGCTGGGAAAATGGGCAGCTGGAAGGCAATGGGGGTCTCTGCGTAAGAAAGCATATCTGCTAGGAATTGGCAGTCCCTGCAGAAATGTGTGCAAACCGGACAGTGGAGCTCCCTGCATAGGAAGGTAACTCTCTGGGGCAAGGTTTGCAGGGAAGGTTACTGCAGGTGAGTTCGCACTGGTGGCTGCATGGCGTTAGCAATGTCAGTGGCCTGTCCAGGCAAGTTTTTAGCTGGGTTCTCAGTCTTCCCTTAAGTAGCAGCGCGGGTTAGTCTATGGCATTTGGGAGCTCGGTCCATGAGGGATGTTGCAGTTATAAAGACGGATTGAAAATGCTTTGAAGTTTAGTTTGGATTTGAAAGTTGTATTACCCGTCCTAGCAGTAACTTTTAATTGTATCTCTGGAAATTGGTAAAATTGTCAGTCTGGCTGGGGAGGCATTGATTAAAACCTGAGAAAAGAAACAACAGAGAATGTGAGAAGAGCTGAAGTGAGAGAGAATTACTTACCTCAGCTGCTCTGTGCTCTACTTACCTCCACTGTGCTATCTGAGACCTTCTCCCCCAACTCCTTCTTGCCTTTGAAAGAAAACAGACCTATCAGTGAGGAAACCTACGTCTCATGGCATGAGAAGGAGCATAGCGTGAGGCAGTGGCAGCTCAGGGGACAGGGGAGGGGCTATGGAGCCTCGAGGTTCAACTCCAGCCCAGACTGATGGCAACTGATTGTTGTTTCATGTGATAACCACTTGGTGGGGTACATGAAATGAGCTGCTGATCCCAGCTCAGTTTCTTGTGGACTGGTACCCAAATCATCACCGTGTCTGGCCTTAATTGGCAGTCGTGGCAGAGAAGCCAAGCCAGGAATGAACATGAAGCCTGTGCTACCTAGACGTGGCAGGTCGGTAGGAGGGTGTGAGAAGAGCTTATAGTGCAATTGCCCATTCCTGGGATAAACAGAGGACTTTGGTCTGACGCCTTTCCCCTCCAATGGGTTCTCTGTGGCTATTGTGCAGTTGGGGTGGCCCTGAGAGAGGCTTCTAAAGAATTTTCTTAGGTACCTGCAGAGTACTTAGGCCCAAGTCACTTCCACTGTTTGCTGAGGGCTCAGCCCTTACTCAGAGTGCTGAGCACTCACGCCCACTGAAGGCAACGCGAGTACGTGTGTGAGTGTCTGAGTAACAGCTGCACAGTCGGCCCCCAAAGGAGAGTGACCTCTAACCTGTCGGAGATGCTTGCTTGGACTGTGGTTCCATCTGAGCCCCGTTGGTCTTTAACGTAAGAGTCTTTGCCCCCTGCTGCTTCTCCAGCTCCCCTGAGAGTCAGAAGGATAACAGTGAATGGGGAGAGACCGGGACAAGAGTGAAGGTGAGACAAAGAAACAGAAGAGAGAGTCACCCAGAAGAGCAGATGTACAAACAAGAAGGGAGAGACCAAGAGGCAAAGGAAGACAGGAAAGAAATAGGAATTAGAGATGTTGTGTATGCACATGCCCGTAACCCCTCCCCCCTCCCCGGAGGGACAGACTCTGACACCCACACTCACGGGGAGTAGCACCTTACTCCATGAGTGATACAGTTGACTCCAATGGGAATACTCATCCATTCAGAGATATTAAGGCCAGCAGGAACCCTCCTGATCTAGCCTGACCTGCAGAGCACAGGCCATAGAATTTCATCTAGCAAAACACAGACTGTGCAGTGACTGGCCCAAGGTCACCAGCAAGCTGTGAACAGAACCCAAGTCTCCTAACTCCCAGCCCAGTACCCTGTCTACGGGATCATGCTGCCTCTCGCGGAGTAAAATAATGCAACATGATGAAGGTTATCAGCACCTGTGGCTTATACCAGTTCATATATACAGAACCTTCCCAGGTACTCACAGATCATTTCTGTGTATGAACATACATAGGGACAATCACATGCATATTCCAACATACACCCACATCGAAGGGATTTTCAACCCCCCAACACACATGGACATACATACAGGATGACTGCATGGAGTCTGGATCACGCTGGAAGCCTTACATTCAATTCGTATCTGTTCTAGCTCCATCACCTCTGCTATTGACTCTTTTAGATCTTCCACAAATTTCTGCATTTCCTCTGAACCCAGAGCACAGAAGTGTAGTACCTGTTTCTTGTCTGAGCCCGAAAGTGGAGTCACCAGGGTGATGCCATGGGGGTAATCTGAGAACAAGACATGAACAGAGATTGACAGAATGAAAAACCCAGACCTCACAGCACCAGCCCTTGCTTGAGATGTGGCTGTATCGCTCCCACTACAGCACAACATTCAAGACTTTCTAGCACGGATGAAAAGATGCAGTGCATCGTCGTACTGTAGCACAGTGCAGCATCTGGGAACCTGCACTGTTCGGGTCACAGATCCTACGCTGTCCTATAGCATAGGCACTGTGACTGTACAGGGGATTGTCTCATAGTGCAGCACAGGACCTGTCTCCTGCAGCCCCGAGACACAACTGCCGCATCTCCCTTGCAGTCACTGACAGTACTATGTAACTGGTATTTGCCACCACCACCATGTGATTGCATTTCCTCTGTAGATTACAGCGTGGCAAAAAAAGGACTCTGCCCAATATGGTGCAAGCACAAATACTACAGTACAGTGTAGAGGCCAGCAACCTCCGGGACTGACATAGCACTGCAATAACCCCACTAAATACCAGCTCAGCATGCAGGAAACTCCAGCACTCAGAATAATAACTGTAACGCTTCTGGTATGTTCCATGTGTTCTGGGAACCTTCAGGACTGAGACATGACAGTACAGAGCATTTGGCTTGAATAGGAGCAAAGGACTTACATTCAGGCAACAAATCTTTCTCTCACCCAGCAGGGGACAGAACAAATCTGGCACCATTGAAGTCAATTGCAAAACTCCCATTGATTCCGGTGAGGCCAGGAATTCACTCTAGGTCTCTGTCCTAGCCAGCAGGGGGCATGGCAGGGAAGGAGACATGGATTTACAAGGGTCATAGCCTGCTCTCTGTCCCAGCCAGCAAGGGGCACCACCTATACTGGGAGGTGATCCCACTGTGCAGGGAGAGGAAGTGGGGCACAGGGAGACATACTCCATTCATCCAGCTTTAAACCAGACAGGCCTATTTTTCAGTGGTTTGTCCTCCGTCCAGTACTGAGACAAAAATGGATATGGACAGTATTGGACAAGGGATGCCATTTTGAAGAGCACACACTGCCTCTGCTGGCGTGAACTTGCACGCATGGCATGTGCGAGGTATTGCTGGCCAGGCTGGAGTCACACCACTCCTGTCCAGTATTCTGGGGATGCATGAGTGGCCACCCTAACCCGGATAGACTCATTTCTTTCCCACTCAATGTAGGGAATGTGATGGGGAGATGCAAAGGGAGCAGAAAGAGCATAGAGAGATGAGGGCCAGTGTTCTGACAATGAAAGTGGATGCAGGGAGGAACCAGCCAGAGACTCCAGCCAGTAGGAGAGCTGCAGAAGCAGCCAAAGCAGGGACCTCCAGCCATCCAGAGAATTTTCTATAGTTTTGATTAGACTTTTTCTGCTCTGTGCTGAGTGGCTGTTTGCTCCGCCCTGCCCCTCCCTTCCTTTTTCTTTCCATTTAGCTGATTCCCCTCCTAACGAAACCCACCCAAATAAACAAACAATTGTGGCACTAACATGCCCTTTACCACCATCCCATTGTTCACTCGGCCTGTGTGTTCTACCCCTTTCTCCTCCCTGTGTCTGTCTTGTCTATTGAGATTGTAAGTTCTTTGGGGCAGAGACCATTTGCTCTGTGTTTGCCCAGTCTAGCATGATGGGGCCCCATTCGTGGTTGGTCCCTAGGCACTATGATAACTAACATTAATAACAACAACACTCCTAAATTCTAATCCCCGCTCTGACAGTGACACCCCTCTGTGACCTTGGGCCACTTAACCTCTCAGCCTCAACCACCCTATGTGTACAAGAGGGATGCAAGTCATAGTGCCCGTACCAATCTCGCAGGGGTGCTGTGAGGGTGAAATAGCGTCTGCAAAGAGCACTGAGGATGGGCTAAGTATTATTATCATCTCCCTTCTCCATGGCATACTCCACACAGGTGCCCATAAGTATCAATTAGCTACAGCAGCAGCTTGTGCAAATGCTGCCATCTCCTCCCACTCTGAACCCAGCACCATCAGTTACGCTGAGTGTTTCTGGCACTCCTCCTCCATGGAACCAGTCTAAATAATGACAAATAATGGCTCCATTCCCAGACCATCAAGGTCAAGCCGATGAGGTTTGGCCTCGTGCCACGCTTTTGTGGGTGCCGTTCCAGCAGCTGTTTTGACTCTTGGCGCCTCTGGGGTGGTGGGAGGAGGCGCAGCACCTGAACAACAGTGGTGTGGAAGGCAGAGCCGGACACGTGATACCTGTGGGGGGGACAAGCTCTGCAGCCACACTTGCTAAGAGTGCACTCCATCTGATACAGTCTCCATCTGGTGCTGGCTATGTGTGTGGTCCTGGCCATACTGCCAGTCCAGCCAGCTGCACCCCCGTCTGCTGCAGAGTGAGCCATACCCCTCTTATGCTCAGGGGGACAAGCAGACACATTCTAGCTGCCTCCTGTGCAGATGCAATGAGAGGGATAGTGGGTAGGAGCAACTTCTCCCCAACCCACTGCCCCCATACAGCAATAATTCAGCCCCCAGTTTGGGCAGCATGCTCAAATCCCTGCTGATGGAAACCTTTCCAACTGGAGGTTCCAGATGCAGGGACCTTCCCTCCAGCGCCACCTGCCTATCCCCTCCAGGGAGCCAGCCCACAGCAGACTTACATTCATTCTCAAAAAGATGGAACTGCATCCCCAACAGGCCAACTGACTTGCAAAATGTGTAGGTTGAGGAGCTTTTCTTCTTGGGGCAAAGCTTGAGGATCTGTCAAAGGAGAAACATCAGCAGCTAAGGGCACTGGGAAAGAATGAGGCACGAACAATGCAAACTACTTCGAGTGCACTCCAGAAAAGCTCTGCTAACGCAGCATCAGAGTGATGAATGGTAACCCATAGGCTCTTTGTTTAGTGATTTCCCTGTCATGCCACTCTGCATGCTGTACTTACAGCAGTCCTTCAGAATGTCTACGTACACAAAGCTCCGGATCACACTGTCCTTGCTCCTTAGATGGCCTCTCTTTGACACTCTCCCATTCGCAGCTTTGCAAGCAGATCCTTGTGGGCCAGAGCATGCCATTGAAGGCATGGGCTAGCATTGAGGGTATTACAGAGCCATCCACAACATGCCTTCCAGAGAGCCAGGGGTACAGAGTAAGTGCGCATGCTGCACTGCCCCTTAGAAGATGTAGCACATTCTCCCCTGCTCATCTGGCCATTGTCTTGCATCTCCTCTCTGCCCCCTTTCAGTTGGCAGGTGCCCCGGGGGACACTAGCAGGGAGCAGTCCCTACCCTCAAGCTCCTGTATGGGGAGTACAATAGGGGGTGAGCATACAAGGAGCCTTCCCCCCCACCCTTATGTGTATATGCAAGGGACAGGCACAGCCCGAGCCGATACTGGAACAACCATCTTCCCAATCCATCTTTAAATCACTCCCGAAAACTCATTTCTTACCATTAAGCTTCACTTTTCTCCCACCCTGTCTGCTCCCAGTCTTGCTCCTGATTGTTCAGTGTTTGCCTGGTGTTTGCTTAAATTAGACTGCAAACTCTGGGGTAGGGAATGTGTTTTTAAAGTGCCATGGACATCTGTGTCTCTAAGTGAATAATGAATAATCTACACTGAATGCGGCAGTGGCTTGGCAGTGTCCATCATGAAGGCTTCAGACAGCAGGGGAGCTCTGCCTGCCTCGGCACTGACAGATAAAGAACTGAACTTCACTGAGAGGAATGGAGTTACTGTGGAAAGTACTGACCTTGCTTTGTAGCGTGACACAGAATCACCATGGGACATGGCTTATTGAAGGGTTGGAGATTCCTGTAGGAGCTATTGCCCCATTTTACCATGGGGGATGTCATGGCATCTTCTTACAGTGGGAGGCGGGATTCTGTGGCCTCTTCTTATGATATGAGATTGGGGGCTGCCATGGCCTAGTTTTGCCAGCAGCCCATGTCCCTTCCTGCTCTACCATTTTGACAGTGTGTCCCAAAGAATTCAGAAGCTCTTTTGACATAAGAATGGCCATGCTGGGTCAGACCAATGGTCTATCTAGCCCAGTATCCTTTCTCCCAGTAGTGGCCAGTGCCAGATACTTCAAGAGGGAATAAACAGAACAGGACAATTATTGAGTGATCCATCCCCTGCTGTCCAGTCCCAGCTTCTGGCGATCAGAGGTTTAGAGACACCCAGAGCATGGGGTTGCGTCCCTGACCATCGTGGCTAATTGCCCTTGATGGGCCTATCATCCATCAACTTATCTAGTTCTTTTTTGAACCCAGTTATACTTTTGACTTTCACAACATCTCCAGCTCCTCCTTTGGCGCCACTCTCCTGCCTAACATCCCAGAGCACGCTCACCACCAGCAGGTCATTGAAGAGGAACACTTCCCTCTGATGAGCAGCCTGCTTCTGCATTTTATTCACATCCGTCACCTCGTAAAGGCGGCTGCAGCAGACCAGCCGTCGATGTGGCACAGACAGAACCTGCAAGGCCCAAGAGAGAAGTTAAGTGGGAAATGTTCTCACCATTCTCCCAACCCAAATGATTCAGTGTCACCTCTAGCTACTCAAACCTTCATGCAATGGCACCAGCTCTGCCCACCTGCATCCTACTCCTCATCATCACTTTCCCCGCATGCCACAGCAAGAACTGGCCCACACCCTTCGACTCTGAGGAACCCGAAGGAGTGGTGGGGCAGGTAGTCACTGGAAGCCCTCTTGTTATTGAATCAGATCACCACATGTCTGGCTTACAGGGATCGTGGGTGGCTGCTTACCCTCTTCAGCATCCTGCCATCACCCCAGCTGCAGGTTTGTAACTTTCTGACCCTCTGGAGATTATTTCACACAGTTCAGGTCAATGGTATGTTTTTGCGTTACTCATTAGTCCCGGCCAAGGAAACCATTGGTGTTCTCTTAACCCTGGCACTCCTCAGGGAGCTCCTGGGAGAGCTGGCTGAGATCACTTTCTATCAGACTTTTCCTATGTCCTCACAAAACCTGAAAGAGAGTCTGAAGCACTGCAGTGTCTCTCCGAGGTGTCAGCAGGCAGAGCCCGTGATAAGACTCTTGGCTAGAGGATGAGTGAACAAGCTAAGACAAATTCTGGCTAAGGGAGCTCCAAAACCATTAAGAAAGAATGAGATTGCAAGAAAGAGGGGAGTCCAAGAAAAGGGAGCAAATGTTAAAGGACAGAAGGGAGTGGAAGGAGAGAAAGAAGGGACTATGGGAAAGAGTTGAATGGAGAAGGAAGGATGCAACTGCAACAGAAGGCGGGGTAGAGGAGGAGACGAGAGGAGATTACAGGAGCTAGGGAAGTAGAGGTGAGAAGAACAGAGCAGAGGTTAAGAACTCACTGTTTTCATGCCTACGATGGATTTCTCCACCTTAGTGACATAGGTTACATGATCCTCATTGGATTTGAGCTCTTTCTGTTGGATCCTCTCATAGATCCCCACTACCAGCTCCCGGGGAATGTCAGCGCCGTCGTCCACCCCTGAAAAGCACAGAGAATGTAGAGCAGGCGAGGCAGAGAGCAAGGAAAGAGCCGACAGTCCTCAGCATGCACCGATTCTCTCCTTTACACAGTGTGTCTAGGCAGTGTGGGGGAGATGGGGAGGAAGCAATAATCTCTCGGTATAATATACTGCCTTCTCTGCTGATATAATGATATAATCAGGAGAATGCAAAGGATTTCATTATTCCACCTCTTTGCATGCTGGCTTCTTTCCACGTGTTCCCTGCCGTTTTATAGTCACACTTTCATATGTATAGATCTTGGGCCACTCAGCAATAAAACCTGCATTGATTTCATATAACCAGCGACCTTAGAGATGGAAGAGACCTATTAGGAGATCCAGCCCATTCCCCTGCCAATGCAGGATCGTGGCTCAATTGTACCTTTACTAGTTGCTTGGTCTGGTCTAGTTGTAAGTGTCCCCAGTAGCGGGGCTTCAACCACTTCCCTTCAAGATTAAGAGATGATGTATTTGTGGATCATGGTTAGATGACAACTAAAGTGAGACTCAAGATAAGAGAAGGCAGGTGTGGCTAGCAAGGAGGAGAGGGCTGAGGATAGACAGTTAGAGGGAATAGCATGCAAGTAAGGAAGGGGAGATTTAGGCTATCCGGAAATCTTGTCCAAATATTTGAAGTACCAAGATGGGAAAAGAGGTGTTCCGGGAGATCGAAAAGGATGTAACTAGGATGAAATCAAGCAAAGGAAAATTTCAATATCAGAGAAAACTTCTGAACTGTGATATCTATTAAACTATGTAAATATCTCTCAAGAAAAGTGGTGGAAACCCCACCCTTTGAGTCTTTTAAAAGTGGGCTGGACATATTGCTAGAGAATATACTGTAGAGGACAATTCTGCACTGATCCACTGGGTGATGGACTAGCTAGGACCTAACAGGTCTTTTCCAACTCAAACTTCTGCCACTCTGATTCACAGAGAGCAGCAGCCCCGGTTACAGAAGCCTCAGTTTGTCTTTGGCTTCAGCCCTAGCACACAGAATCTGGAGCAGCCGAAGTTATGCCTACCTGGGGCAGCACCCTCACCTCTCAGGTTCCGGATGAAGTCCTCCAGCATCATCTTCCTGTCGGGTTTGATGTTGGGGCTGTACATGTCCGTGTTGAGGAGGATGATCGCGAAGGCCAGGATGAAAATGGTGTCCGGGTTATGGAACTGCTGGACCACGTCCGGGTTACACATACAGTACCGCTGGCTGTAGTAGGAGGGATGCCCAGACATACTTTGGAGACCCCAGAGTGGAAATCAAAGGCCAGTCTACCCCAGATGTGCACTTGGCAGAGCCCAGACTGCTCCCCCTCAACTGGACCTCAGTACGAAGGAGCAAATCACTCCTTTACAACCACACTTGCCTTCATCTCACACAAACTGGGAGTATCTGGCTGTTCTCCCAAGGCACAACTTACACACCCCAAGGGCAAATTGTCCCACCTAAGCATCAGCTCTACTGCTCCACAGGGAGTGGTTGCAACTGTGTCCCAGAGGGACTCCACAGGCTGGTGTACCCTGCTTCCCTAAGCGTGGCTGGTGCAGGGGTGGGCGTGAAGCCAGGGCCCACCTACTACTTCTCTGTTTCGGGGCACAGTACCCACAGGTATGTGCTGAAAGAGAAGCTCCAGTACCATTATGGCTGTTCCTTGTGTGTGGGTCACCCATGCAGGGGTGGGGAGGTTCCTTGTGTGCTCTCCTCGCTGCACAGCCCATGTAAGGGACCATCTCACTCTGGCCCCAGGATGCTGTGCAGTCCTAGAAACCTGTAACTGCCTCAGTCCTCCAAGAGATTTCCCACTCTGCACCATGAATACCACTGAGTTCCTCTGAGACAGACATCTCTGTGCCTGCAGGACAGATGGGATTTACCCCTTAGCCTGCCTCAGGAATTACCCTTCCTTCAAAGGGAGGTTTAGCTCTGTCACTCCCTCTCCTTTGTCCTAAAGCTGCAGAAGTGTTAACCACCCACTTCACCTTGAATGGTCTCTTGCATCACGGGCTAACTCCTTAGGCTAAACAATCTGATCCACCTTGTATTTAGCTGTGACACGCTGCATATCTTTCCCAAGACCCGAAGAAGTGCTCTGTGTAGCTCAGTAGCTTGTCTCTCTCACCAACAGAAGCTGGTCCAATAGAAGATATTACCTCACTCACCTTGTCTCGCTAGTATCCTGGGACCAGCACAGCTACAACAACACTCCAAACAACTCTCTCACTCCAGTCACTCTTTTACTCTGCCTGTTTCCTGCCACCCGCATGTCCCAGCTCTTATTTTCCTCAGTGTAAACAGTCGGTGTCTCACAGCCAGCAGGGCTGTGCGGGCGCACTGCAGCGACGGCTCTCCTACCTGAAGGCCTCAATTAGCCGTTCCACCTTCTGAGCCTCTCCCTGCACACGGATGTGGGCCTGGAATTTCCGCAAAGCTTCATCCAGCTCCATGCCCGAGAAGTCCATCTCGTCCACCACACAGCTAAGGGGAAAGGAACACAAACTCCTTGAGCACCAAGCCCACGATAACACTCTCTCTGAAGGGACATAGGGTGGACTCATGAAGCAACCTACCAAGGCAGACAGTGACGCCAGCAGAGTTTCCTATGGATTCTGCAGCATGTGAGTAATTCCTATGAACAGCCATGTATTTATTTCTTCATCTATTTCCTGTCATCTGTCCATTGCTCACACACTGACCCATGCAGTGACCCAATACATTCACTCACTGCCACTTCCTCCTCCTACTCACCCCCTATAATCCATCCACAACCTGTCCATTCATCCATCCCTCTCTTATACACCAGCAATTCAGCCCGTTGTCTCTGCATGCACATCTATCAACATTCATTCATACATCCATCCCCCTTAACATCCGTACTTCCTCACACCTCCTCACTCAGGCCCTGAGCGGGAGAAGTTTTCCTCTGGATAATCATTAACAGGTTCATGGTAGCAGCCACTTCTGCAGATGTAACATGTAAAAATAAAAAGCTCTTCCAGTGCATTGTTTCCCTGCACTGAGCCCAGTGCTTATTTGTAATGAAAGAGGTGCTGGGGCTCAAGCAATTTTTTTACTTTCATAACTCACGCGGCAAGCCCAGAGGTGCCGGGGCTATCAACTGCCAAGTCCAGAGGTGCCGGGGCTCAGCCCTTGCACAAATTAAGCACTGACCGAGCCCCAGTGATAACTCTTATTGCCAGAGTCTAGGACACTGTGGAAAGAAACACCCCTCTATGCCTACTTCCTTTCTACTTTGGCTCCCAATTGGTGAAAGCTGAGCTCCCCTTCAGGCAAGTGAGACCAACTTCACCTCCCCCTCCCCCTGCCCCTTGCAACTCTGCCATGTTGGGGTTAAAGTCGGCACATCATAATTTGTACGTCTCCTGCTCCCTACTGGCTATTCCTTCACACCCCTTCTCCACACGCTTTGCGAAAGGCTGCTTTACACACTTCATTCAGTCTTGCGTCTGATGAAGTGGGCATTCACCCACGAAAGCTTATGCTCCAATACTTCTATTAGTCTTAGCTACATCTACACTACAGGGGGGGTCGATTTAAGATACGCAAATTCAGCTACGCGAATAGCGTAGCTGAATTCGACGTATTGCAGCCGACTTACCCCGCTGTAGGGACGGCGGCAAAATCGACCTCTGTGGCTTCCCGTCGATGGCGCTTACTCCCACCTCCGCTGGTGGAGTAAGAGCGTCGATTTGGGGATCGATTGTCACGTCCCGACGGGATGCGATAAATCGATCCCCGAGAGGTCGATTTCTACCCGCTGATTCAGATTCAGACTAACACGGCTACCCCTCTGTTACTTCAGCATGTGACACTTCCTCTCCTTTCTTGCACTCACTTCTTGTTTTGAAGGTTTTCTTCACAGATGTAACAGCTGCAGACTTGCTTTTTTCTCCATAAAATCAAAGCTAAGACCCTGGAGGGCAGCTGAGAGGCCTGTCTGTGCCACCCCCGTATAGTCCTTTGTCCCCCGCCCAGAGGAGCATGCCCCACACTTTGGGAAATGTGGAGCTAGTAGAAATGGCAAAGGGGTGACGAAATCTGGTTTAGCCAGTTCCGCTGGGCTTGACATTCCATTTGTTTGGCAGATTTCCTTAGGTTCCAGCAGCATTTTAAAGGTTCTCTACGGTCTTTATAAGGTACAAACTGTAGCATTTAGGTGCTTGTTCACTGACACTCAACTCTATAGTACTTCTCATGGGACTCCAGCAAGGAGAGTCATTTCTTTCCAAAAGAGGCAGGGATTGGGGAAGCTGAGCTTGGACTGCCTTGGCCAGTGGGTCAGTAGCCACCAGCTCTGCAAGAGTGACAGAATCTCCTCAGCCTCCAGGGCCTTGGTGCAAAGGCAGCTCAGCCTCCAACTCGATGAAACTGCCCCTCCCCAGAGCCGGCTGCACTAACAGAAGTAAGACGGGGGTGAGGTTTTATGAGAGTGGGTTCCTGCAGCCACGTCAAGGATCACACAGCTCTTCCATGTGCTATAACTTAAGAAGGCCTTCTCATTTTTCCATACAAGCACCAATGTGCCTCAGAGATGGTTTGGTATTTTGATTCAAGGCACCCCCAACAACCTGGGACGTAAGAGAGCTCAAAACGCAGGCAGCTGGCATCCGCTGGGGGTCAGAGTGCGGATGCCGAGCATTCCCTGGGGATGGGCTCCAGTGGGATCATTTTTCACTGTTATTACATTTCTAGCTGCTTCTCCTTGGGCCTCATGCCCACAGGTAGGATGTCCAGAGGCACGTCGCCCACTGATAGCGAAACGTATGTAGCGGCATCATACCAGTGATGATTGTGCCGCGAGGCATTTAGCAGAGGACTAATCGTGGCACAGGAGACTCGTGGTGAACGAGTTCTGAGAAGGCAAGAAGCAGCTGTACCGTGTGGGGCTCGCATCAGCTCAGCCAAGCACAATGACCTATTTTCAAGCTTTTCCGCTCAGGTGACAATGCTGCGGGAGCCGGGGCTGCAACTAAAAGCGTCTGTAATGAACTCACAGCCCAGGCTCAGGGAGGGAGCTGAGGAGAGGCAGCCAGGTGGAAACTCTTAAAACCACAAGACTCAAAGATATTAATAAATAACATTCCTCTCCCCCCAAAAAAGAAATAGAACTTCAGGGCAAACTGGAAGAGAAGAGCTCAACTCACATGAGGCCGGCTGCACTGCGCATGCCAGCGGCTCCACGCGGGAACATGGCAGTGCACGCACGGCTCTTCTTGCACAAGGGAGGCTGTGCCATGCATGCTAGCCCTCCCAGGGCTCAAATGGCTGCAGTGTGCATGCCAACTCACTTGGTAGGGAGACACTACTTCATACACACCAGCCCTCCTGGTTTGAGAAGTGCATGGCACAGCCTGCCAGCTTTTCTACCTCACAGCCCATTTTCCACATGAGAAGCTGCACTGTCTATACAGTCCTTTTTGCACAGAACAGACTCCCTGGTGCAGACCGCTCTCCTCACACAAGAGGGGCTGCAAATACATGCCTGGCTCTGCTTACTTGAGGGGTGCTCTGCCAGGCCTATAGACCTTGTGACATGAGAGTGTCTGTGCTGCGTACAAGGTTCTTGCACAATCTTCCTATCCTGGGCGCCCTAGCAGGAGCAGAAGCTGGGCTGTGCACAAGTACCTGTCACATGCGATCTGCATTGTGTACATGTCTCCTCCCTCTCCCAAAAGTGTACTGCACACCTGGCTCTCGCACTAGGGAGGCAGTGGCATGCACAGCTCCCTCCTGCATAACTCAGATTTTACCGGGGATATTGCACACAGTTGGCAGCACTTGGCAAACGTCTCTCCCCATCCCCCCATTATCAATCTGTTGATGAACTAAATCCATGGTCTCACCTCTGGTGCAGAAGCTTTTGCACAGCCCCTGCTCAAATCCTCTTGTAATGCAAATCTCCTGGGGCCCCTCAACAGGGGACGCTAACTCCTTGGTGAGTGCGGTTGTTTTGGGGGTAGCCAGGAAGCCTCCTGTGCCAATCCAAGGACAGTTTAATGGGTGAAATAGCAAACTGGCTTCCTTCACTGAGAGCTGCCTCCTCGTGCTTCTGGCTGTGAATTTCCATCTCCCCAGAGGAACTCCTCTCTGCCTCGCTGCCCATTAGAGAAAGGGAAGGCAACATGTGTCTGACAGTGAGGAGAGCAGCACGCCCGCAAGGAGAATGCGTCAGAACAAACCTAGCGCTCACATTCTTACGGTGACCTGCCCCTATTCACCGCAACGTCTCCTACGTTCCTCCTTTGGAGACAAATGAATCAGGACAGCCGCTCTGACCTTCCCAGGATCCTGTGACCCAGAGCGTGAGCAATCCAGCCCCAGCGGCACTGCCAGCTTCATTCATGGCACAGGTCAGAAGAACTGACTCATGAATGAACCAGGAACGTATGAAATTCCTGAGACAAAAACAGGGGGGATGGAAGAAAGAGGGCATGAAAGAATGAATGAAGCCAAGCAAAAAGACAGCATGAAAGGATGAATGTCAGCAAAGGCAAAGAGTGCGAGCATGAAAGAATGAATAAAAGAATGAGAACAAAAGCAAGCATCAAACTAAGAAAGCACAGAAGAAAGAATGGCTGGAGAAAGAGATGAAGGCAAGAATGAGAACATTGCTCAATACTGTGAATGCTGACGTTTTTTACTGCGTCCCTTCCCACACAGCTATGTGATCTGTCTGATAGAGTGTGTGGAATATGTGATATGCAGACATCTTAAAAACCACTTTGAAATCAGATCAGTGGTCTAGTGGCCACACAGGCTGGGGCTGTAGCTTTAGACCAGGGGTAGGTAACCTATGGCACGCATGCCGAAGGTGGCACGCGAGCTGATTTTCAGTGGCACTCACACTGCCCGGGTCCTGGCCACCGGTCCAGGGGGCTCTGCATTTTAATTTAATTTTAAATGAAGCTTCTTAAACATTTTAAAACCCTTATTTATTTACATACAACAATAGTTTAGTTATATATTATAGACTTATAGAAAGAGACCTTGTAACACCGTTAAAATGTATTACTGGCACACGAAACCTTAAATTAGAGTGAATAAATGAAGACTTGGCACACCACTTCTGAAAGGTTGCCGACCCCTACTTTAGACCATCATACTCTGGGCTGGCTCTGTGCAGTCCATGAGGGTGGCAGAGAATGGGTCACATCTGGCTGTCTACTAAGTCTGCTTGGCTGACTGCAGGAACAGTGGGAATAGGATCTAGTGGGAGATGTACTGGCGCTCTTCAGTCAGAGGGTGGGTTCTTGGACTGGAAGGTTTTATTGGGTGAACAGGGAATGAAGGAATCGGATGGGATTTTCAAAAGTGCACAAGATGTTGGTAAACTCCCCTGTATAAGCAAGCCCTTAGGAGCGCAGTCCTATTGACTTTCAAAGGAACTTGTGCTCTTCTGTCATTAGGCACTTTTGAAAATACAACCCATAATGTGTTCAAATACCACAGAGTGCCTAGCTACCATGCTGATGATTGTAGATTTCATTGGGTGAGATGAAATTAGATGAGAGAGAGAGAAGGAGGGATAGGGGAAAGGAGAGTATTATTCAAGGGTTGTAGGGGCTTGGAAGTCCTGATTTGCGGGTAATGGGAATAATTTACCAAACTAGCCAAATCTTGTGCTAGTTAAAGATCTTTACATCCCTGGATATTTAACACGCATTGTGATCTACACAGAACATTCCTCTTGTCTGCATCCACATACACTCACTAAGCATGAATTTAAAAGGTCACATTTTTAAAGGACAGTGCAAAAATATTTGTGCAATTATTACCTCTGTTAAATGACAAAAGAAACAGATGGCAGGTCACTTGCCCATCTGACTGAGCGGAGATCTTTAATAGCACAAACTGTCCTTGGAAACCAACAGGAGTCTCCTGAGTAAAGATACCAATGCTGAGCCAGTAGTTTGTGACCTGGGCCATGCAGCTCAGCATTTGAGTGCACAAGGGAGGCTGGAGACTTTCACAGCTGTTTTAAAGGCTGTCCTATTATTTATTAATTTGGTTTGGTTAATTTAACCTGGCTGTGATAGGAAGAATGCTTACAGCTCACATTTCCAACACGAGTGTTTTGTTGCTTTTCATATTAAACTACAGCTAAATTAACACAGTAAATCTCATAAATAATTGAAATGACTTTGCAACAACAGAGGGCAGGATTCTCAGACTCACGTGTGTAATTTGTACCCCCGTGCTCTCAGTCGTGCTCACTGCATGGGTCTATCGCCCACCCAGATATACTCAGTCAGGGGGACCCAGTGCTGCCACCCAAGCACTTGCGATAATGTGGCTACTTGTGCAGCTGAGAGAAGGAGGGAGGGCACTAGTGCTGCTGGCAGCACTGTACATCGCAGAAAGAGCATATCTGGGCAGGCTGTAGACATGAAACACACCAATCAATGCACATAGGCTGATACAATAACATATGAGGACACTACTCTGCTGATGGGACCGGAGACACTGGTGCTCTGGTGTTGTGTTAATACACGAAGTGTGGATAGGCCATGGGACTAAGACATCAGAGATGGGGTCTGCCATAGATTCAGTGGGCCAATTCTTTGCTAATTCATGCCAATGTAAATTATTAACTTGAAAGGAAATGCTTTCGATTTAAACTGGTGAAAGGGCAATCAGGCCAACTGAGTGATCTTGGACAAGTGTGACAGGTTCCACTTGCCCCGAACTGGCCAAGAAGAGGCTAAACACTCACTCTGGGCAGAGGAAGCCCCGCCCCCTCACCCCTGCTGGACATACTCCATCTGGAGCACTAGTATAAAAGGGAGCAACTCAGTTCAGTCAGGGCTGACCACTGAGGCGGGAGGATGCACTTTGCAGGCTCCAGCCTGGGAGTTGCTGAAGTCCCAGACTGCGGAAGCCAGAGGTGCCGAGACCCAAACGGATACCTAGGTACCTAAGGATTCCTCAAAGAGGTTAGAACTGCACAGGCCGAGAAACCCAGAGACCCCGGAGACGCCCGGACCATGGTATCAGGGACAGGGTAGGAAGTAGCCCAGGGGGACTAGTTGTTGGAGGGGACATCAATGTATTGCGGTTGGATCCCCGCTGACTCAGTGGTGAGAACATTTGCCACTGTCAGGGCACTGGGCTGGAACCAGGTAGAGCAGGAAGGGCTCAGGTTACCCTACCCCAGCCACCACTCACCCTTGGGTGGCGGCCCACTCCCCTGACCAGCCACTAGGCCACACAGCCCTGTGGAGGAGGGCAGCCATTGGGCCAGATCACCCTGAGGGAGAGGGAAGCCTCAGTGACTCTGGCCACTAGGTCACATGGCCCTGTGAAGAAGGGCAATCGTAGAGACTTTGGCCATTAGGCCTTACTGCCCTGAGGATAAGGGTAGCTGGGTGGACTTAAGTGTGGGGCCCACTTACCCCACCCCCAAAGGGGAACAGGATGCATTTGCCCCATGATAGCAAGTCACAGAACTTCTCTGTCCATCTGTAAAATGGACCCAATGATTCTCCTTCACCTTTGTTAAATGCTTTGAGACCTATGGCTGAAAAGTTCTTTGGAGGTGCCATGCGTGATGAGGATGGTGCTCAGGTTAACACATTAACACACCAGGACACACATGCACTCACAGCTCTACTGACATGCGCAGTAATAATGACATGGCATCTACATCGTATTTACACGGGGCTGCATGGCACAGGCTCTGTTGTAGGAACCTTTCTCACTGAATCCTAGCACATCATTTGTTTACCCGCAAGACAGATAAGAACATTGTCAGTGGGGGCTGATGCACAATCTAGGGCTAGCAGGAATTATCCACCTACTGCTATCGCAACAACCCCTCTCTCTGCACTGAAGAAGGGCTTGGATTTAAAGAGGCTCTGTCTGGAGATGCAACCCACACATTGCCTGATGGGGAAAAAGGCAATTACTTTTAATTGTGGCGCTCGGCATGAAATGATTTGAGAGACCATGTGTATCAATTATGGCTGGATCAATACACACGCAGCATATGAGACAGAAAGGCAGGATACATGGCCAGGCACCTGTGGCAATAAAATAACCCTGATATATAGCATGGCAGTGATGGGCCTTGAAATTTGGACCCAAGTTTGGCTCCTGATTTGACATCTCTTCCTTCCCCACAGTTTTGGGGGGAAGGTGGTGGGGGGATTTGGGTTTCCAGTTCGGCTCTGTTCATCACAGGTCCTAATTGTGGAATTTGAGTGTCAACATTCAGGAGAATGGGGGAGGGGGCACATTCCAGGTTCAGGCCCGTCTCTGATTTATAACAAGATATTTAGTACAAACCTTCCATCCCTATGGAAAGAAAGATCTAACAGAGAGCTATGATACGTGCTGACGGATATATGACTAAGGGCCCATGCTGAGCTCCTCTGGAGAATCAGCGCTGAGTAATCTTGTCTCCCACTGACTTCAGGGACGACCTCACAGGATCAGGCCCTGAGAGAGCAGAAAGGCAGAAGTTGCAGGGCTGAGCAGACACACTGGCTCAAACCCTTCCTGCTCTCACTGCCTTGATTTTCAGGAGAGTTTGGTGTGATAGTGCACTCTATATGATTTTATGAAAATATGTTAATGAGTTTAAATATAATGTAACTGGAATATGTTTCATGCAAAAGGTCTCTTGTAAGGTATCACTACAAAGCTTATAATCTACTGAGTGTGATCATCCTATTTGTATAAATGTACCACTTTTGTATCTGAAGCTAGAAATATCAAATATAACTCTGAGGGCCTATTGTAATTATGCAAAGTGTGGGCCATTAATGGTGGTTTGAAATCTTGATGACTCCCATTAACCAGAACCATTGTCTGCAGATGGCTCTGTTTTACTTGTAAGTTTCCCTGTATACATGTGTGCTGGTGTGTGCTGGCAAGTGGGTAATGAAGTCTTACAGTGATATGTGAACTGAAATCCAACTTTAACCTGGTGCTTTTCCATTGAGAAGGAGCGGGTGGGAACCCAGAGAGGGACAAAGGGTTCCCACCTTATGCAAAAGATATATAAATGGGTGGAACAGAACAAATGGGGCAGCCATCATGAGGAATCTCCTAGCTACCACCTGAGCTGGAACAAGGGCTGTGCCAGGGGAAAGGACTGTGTCCAGACTAGGAAGGCATCCAGTCTGTGAAAGAGACTTATTAAAACATCTCTCAGGGTGAGATTTTATCTGTACTCAGTTGTATTACTGTATTAGGCTTAGATTTGCATGTTTTATTTTATTTCACTTGGTAATTCACTTTGTTCTGTCTGTTACTACTTGGAACCACTTGGATCCTACTTTCTGTATTTAATAAAATCACTTTTTACTTATTAATTAACCCAGAGTATGTATTAATACCTGGGGGGGGAGCAAACAGCTGTGCATATCTCTCTATCAGTGTTATAGAGGGTGAACAATTTATGAGTTTACCCCATATAAGCTTTATACGGGGTAAAACGGATTTATTTGGGGTTTGGACCCCATTGGGAGTTGGACATCTGAGTGTTAAAGACAGGAACACTTCTGTAAGTTGCTTTCAGTTAAGCCTACAGCTTTTAGGGGACGTGGTTCAGTCCCTGGGTCTGGGTTTGCGGCAGGCTAGCGGGTCTGGCTCAAACCAGGCAGTGCACTGAAGTCCTAAACTGCCAGGGCAGGAAAGCAGGGGCAGAAGTACTCTTGGCACATCAGGTGGCTGTTCCCAAGGGGGTTCTGTGATCCAACCCATCACATTTGGCTCTGACTCTGTCCCTGGCAGTGTTGTTTGTCATGATCCAAGAGCGGTGCTGAGCCAGCACGCAAGCAGTGGGTGTTTCATGTCTTCTACTGGTGAAGAGTCCCCTACAGGGGGCCCTCCCCTGCATGAGTGACCTGAAGGGGACTAGATCCTTCAGGACTGGGCAGTAAAGGAAGCCCAGGGAGGGAGACAGCCTGAGACCCACAGAGAAGCCAGTATTGGAGGAAAACCTGCCCTCTCAGACAGGGGCCAGAAGACCAGCTAAGACTCCTCCTGTCCCCATTCACCATCCCAAAGTCAGGAGGCAGCAGGTGAGTGATGGTCCTGCAGACCATGGTGGGGAGGAGGCCAGGACTGGCTGGAGGCAGGTGCTGGGAAGCACGTATGGGCCTCAAAAAGCCACTAGCAGTCTCCAGCCTGAAGTGCGGGACTGATGGAAGGGGCTCTGACTTGCAGGACCAGGAGAGAACCAGGATCAGCAAAGCCTAGTGGAATGACCCGCCAAGGGTAGCAACTGAACAGGAACAGAAGGGAGCCTGAGATGGGCCGAGCAGGCTGGGGAACCCAACACAAATGGCGCTGGAGGCAGCTGTGTGGCGCGAGACCCTCAGCTCATGGAAGTGGATGAAATGGTACTGTTGGCCAGCCCTCGGGGATTGCAAAGGTAATAACAATCCATTACTTGCGTGTCTTCTAGCCAAAGCTCTCCGAGCACTTCACACACACCCACAGCTTTGGCCCCCATATTTATTATCCCCATTTTACAGATAGACGCAGGTCAGTGACAGAGCTGGGAATGGAACCAACTCTCCCGACTCCCCAACCTGTCCCATAAACACAAGGCAGTGCCTCTCCTCCCCTTGTTACCCCGATCACCTTCCACAGTGTGCCACGGGATCTTTAACACCCGAGGAAGCTGTGGGGCCTGGTCTCCCTCTTGCTCACCCCAGTTTTACATGCCTATAAATCCAGTGACTCTGGTGGTTCTGGCTGCTGATTCACACCAGTGTGCTCTCTCAGTCAGGCAGGGACTGTTACGTTACTCCTAGCTGGCTGAAGGAGCTCTGGGGAAAGAGATGCTGAAAGGCCAGAACAGCGGCTGCAGCAGCACCAAAGAACGCAGAGCCGTAGCAGCCCCTCATGATGCAGAAAAGTGTGTGTAGGGGAACAGGACAAGGAGAAGGTGGAGCACGCTCACCAGGAGGGGTGCAGCTCAGGGGGGATGTGGGGAAGGGGAGGGGCAGGCATGCTCACTCAGAGTGGGGGGGACAGTGCAGGGGGCACATTCCCTCAGAGTGGGGGGGCAGGGGCATTCTCAGAAGGGGCAGGGGAGATGGAGTGGGGAGCACACGCACCGCAAAGGGAGTTAGGAAGGGGGCAGGGCACACTCACTCAGAAGGGGAGGGCAGTTTGGGGGAGAGGGGAGGGGTCTCCGCACTTACTCCAGGACGTCCCTGTTGAACTGTTTCTTGCTGTTGCCCAGGAACTCCCCGATCATCTGGCGGCTGAGGCCCTTGCGCTGGAGCAGGAAATGTGCCACCCCAATGGGCGTGTCCGGGATGAAGCCCCGAGAGATCAGGAACTGGATCCCTTTGTCTGGATTTCTGGAAGAGAAGGACAGGGACGGTGAGCCGGACACTCCCTTCGGGGCACCATTGCCTCTGGAAGGAGTCCCCTTGGGGAGCCCTCTCCCACATTGCTCCCATTAATGTGCATGCTAGTGACTGGCCTAGGAGATCCATCCAGCCTGCAGGGGGGCAGCCTCACCTGACCCCTGCCATGTCACAGGTTAAGGGGGTAAAAATGGTTCTGATTACAAGGACAGAAGCATCCATGGTCCCTGTCCAGGTGATGTGTCACTCCGTGGGGCAGCCTTGACCACTCAGACTGGGGCCTCTACAGGGACTGCAAGTGCACTGAGAACCTAGTGATGAGGACACAGCCTAAACAGGCCATAGCCTTCCCTGCAGCCCCCACCCCAGAGCAGCTCTGTGTGTTGTGTCAGTATGTTTGTCCCTCTCTGTCTGCTTATGGAGCTCTCTGAGAGTTGCATGTGTGTGACTCTGCAAGTGCGTGTGGTTCTGCAAGTGTCTGCGCCTGAGTGTGTGTTGTTTGTGTGCACCTCTGCATGTGTCTTCATGTGCATGAGCATCTCTGAGATCATGTGTGTTTCTGTGCACAAATATACACGATGTGTGTGTCACCCATGTGTGTTTATGTGTGTGCCTCTGGATGTAGGTATTTCTATGTGGCCCTGTGTGTGTGTGAGTATGTATGTGTGAGTGTGCGTGTCTGTGTATGGCACACAGGGGCGTACTGAAGGTTTGCATTAATTTCTTTTGTCCCTATTCCCCTGCCCCTCCGGCAGGCTGTCACTTATGATGCGCTCTAGCAGACAGCACTCTGGCTGTCAGTCAGATGCACAGGGGAATCGGCGAACGCTGAGATGATTTCCAAATTCCTCATGGTTCTCCAATCCAGGGTGGTTGGTGCTTCCTCGTGAGGGAGGCAGGAATGTCCCATTTCTGTCATTAGCCCTGGCGCTGGGGAATTTTGCAAAGGCTTAATGAATGAATTTGCACAAGCAGCTTCTTGGGGGAAACAGCACAGAACACAGTAGCACATGAGTGCTTGATTCCTCCGTGACCTCCACTGCTCAGATCTACTGGGTGATTAGGGACTATGCAAACAACTCATCCGTACCCAGGATGGAACAGCGTGCCAGAAAGTGCATCGTCCCCTGTAGGAGAACCCCATGGGGCAGACAAGAGTGCATGTACCAGAAATATACCCAATACCATGGAATTACATGAACAGAATAAACTGAAAATTGATGAAGTGATAATCCTAGTGGAAAAAGCGAACTCAGCCCATTCAGTATGCACGTGGGAGTTTGGTCAAATACCCCAGTGAAAAACCCAGGCTCACATAGCCCATTAAGCGCTACTTAACACATCATGTACATCGGGCAAAATGCACTTGCCGTGCTACCCCACGAGGCTCGTGTGTCACCTCTGAAGAGTCAGCGTAAAGAACACTACCAAACACAAGCATCACAAGGGGTTGTGTGTGTGTTGAATTCACATTCAGCAGTGAAAGGGTTTGGAAAGTGCACCTGCAAATGCACCTCTGGGGCATCTCAGCAGATGCCCAAATGTCAGGGGCTGATCTCAGCTACAGGTGCAAATCCAGAGTAATTCCACTGAAGCCAGTGGGTTTACTCTGGATTTACCCCAGTGTACTTAAGAGCTGAATGTGGCCTGCGAATAGAACTGCCCTACCATGGGCATGGATGTACGGGTTGGGGAAGGTGGGGAAAGAATGGTGCAGGAAAAGTAACAAACAGGAAGATGTAAAATAAAGCAGCCCCCATCCCCCATCTCCCTTTAATTTACATTTTACCATTCCCACACTCCCTTGGCTGCAACTAGAAGATAACATGATGTACACATTTGAAACTCCCATTGACTAAAAAGGAGCTTTCCCTCTGCTTTTGCCAGGGGCAGAATTTGTTCTCCATAAAATACCAATAGGTGTGATGCACTCTCAAGTAGCAGAGTGACTGAATGCCACACAACTGAATACTGTGCTCTGTGCCAGTTACCTTCATTTATTTTATCCACGTTATGTATCTTACATCTCCACTTACATCACTTCTGAATTTGGCCCCTGGCGTTCTCCTCTGTCCCTGAGACGCTAAGCCTGGCCAGTATGTGCTGCGGGATTCTTACAGTCCTGCTGGCTTTCCCTCCACCTACACAGCTACCTGCCCACGCACAAACACAGTTATTAGAGCAACACTGCATCATAAGGAACTCTCCAGTCCAGGAATTCCACCCCCTCGCTGTGGAGTGTGGACTGGGTAAAGTGCCACAGCATAAATGCAATCACTACGTTCCCAGGAGCCAGGTCCAATCCAGAGTATCACTTGCTGAAAACTCAGATGGGGACTAAATAGCACAGTGAGATTGCTAATAGACAGTGGAGCCTTTCACTTTTCAGTCAGGCCAGTGGTGACTGTTTGATGGCCCTATATAAAATGGGTTTTCTGGGCTCAGTCTAGTTTCTAGTGGGCAGTATTCACATCACTATAAGTACCAATCGAGTAGCCTCTTTGCTGGAAGTCTCAGTAGGGAGGCTAAGGACTGCATGGGCTATATGGACTGAACTGCCTTCTCAGCCCCAGAGACAGTCCCCTTTGGGGCTCACTGGTGTGTCTTTGCAGAAGAAGCTTGTCCTACTGCTGCCCTTTCTGCACAAGTGCATAAACAGAAGACTTCACTCTCCCGGACTGACAAGCTGGCACCTTCCCTCTTCCCAACGAAATGTCTTTCTGAAAAAACTGACTCTGACAGGTGACAGGCACGAGACTGGTCACAACCGGGTGGAAGACATGGCCAGGAGAATGTGGTTCTGAGCAGTGCGTATTTGACATGACTCTAGTCACACAGAGACCTAAGAGATATGGTGAGCCTGGGTCAGCAAGTGGAAGAAGACCAAAGCAATCAACAAGCTGCTGATTCATCATATGTGTATCTGCCAAAGTGACTGCAGGAGTCACAGGGAAAAAACATTCACACCCCTGCTTTACCATCAGCTCAGTGCTCATGTCAGCTACATACACAATTCAAGCCAGACGAAGACAAATTGGTGCAGGCACAGTTGCCAGGCATGTCTGTGAATATATAAACATTTTAACTCGCAAAAAGCTGAGCACTGAGTCCATCTTCAATAAAACACCCATTCAGACCCAAACAAGCCGAAGGCCTGTCTCTGTAAAACAACTGGGCAGACCTGAGCCTGTCTCCTTCATAACCAGACCTGTGTGCCACAAACCCACCTCCGGTGTCCGTCCTCTCTGTGCTCCAGTCTCCACACGACTGCCAGCCAGACCTGAGGACACCCCAAGCCTCTTTCTGATAGAACATGTTCAGACTTGTTCATGTTCCATTCCCATCTCAGGTAAAATGTCCACCCACATCTCCGTGGGCCCTAAATCTGTCTCAGGGTAAAACGTCCATCCAGAGCCAGGCCCAAACCTATCTGGTAAACACCCACAAGATGTGGGTGTGCAAAATTTCCCCCTAGTATGCAGCTTGGGCTCGCCTCAGAAATCATTCTGCTAACATCACCATCCAGGGACTGGAATGAATACCAAAGTGAAGAGTGATATGATCAGATTGTGAAAGGGCAAAGAACTATATTTCCCAGGGTTCATTGCAGTCAAGAAAGTCTCACCTATAGGCAATGAGCAAACCCAAAGTTCCTTATAGAGCCTCAGTCGCTTTCCGCAAATCCAAGGTACGTGACCTTCCACGTTACCTCTTCTGACTCAAATCTCTAGGCTGCTCTGCCTTTGCTTTCACACCGACAGCTTTTTTCACAGGGCATCGTTCTGAGCTGTGCGATAGATTGTGATGACTAAATTGGATCTGTCAGGTGAAAAATTCTCCCCAAAATACTGAAGGAAAACAGCAGCTGGAGCACCCCCCTGAGCTAGTTAAGCTCTCGGCACTCTAAACACAAGGCCAGGGCTCAGTTCTCATTCAGAAAAGCCCCACAGTGAGTAACCAGGGCTTGGGGACAACCCCAACCCAAGAGTGCCCTGTTGTCACTAATGAGAGGGGGCCTGTGTCCCATCCCCAGCTGGACAATCCCCTCATCTGGACAATGGTCGGGGTGCAATCTTCAGCACTCTGGACAGTAACCATGGGGTTTTAGGTTCACTCTCCAGCTATGGTGGAGTATCAGGACAGCGACCAGAGAACCTAAGTTCACTACTCACAGGACAAAGCCCCTGCACTGTAGACTTGGGACCTGAGTTCAGTCCCCAGGAAGTTTCACCCTGGAACATAAATGAGTTACAACTACGGGTGAATCTAGCCCAATACCTTTTATAGCTTCTTATTGTCATCAATGGAGAAAGCCATGTGAGATTAAAGGATTTAGTCCCATTAGCCACTTACATGTTAAAGAGGTTCAGCCCAATGCGGTACAGCCGCTTCCTCATGGTGTCTGTGGAAAGCGTGGGAGATTTGCAGCTGGCTGGATTCTCACAGTGGTACCGTGGGAGGCTCAGAATCATGGCCTGCAGCGCTTCCTTAGAAGATACCTCAGATGCCGACTTGGCTGACGTGGAGGTGCTGCTGCTGCTCAGCTGCTCTGAGTTGTCTGCATTTTCAGACTCAGAGCCCTTGCCCTGCCCAGTCTCATTGTTTGAGTCAAACTGGAGTTTCTGCACCACCATTTGTCCTTGCTCCATCACCCCTCCCCCCAAACCATTGGTGTTAACGTTCACCTCGGTGAAGGTATGACTGTTCTGGAGGACCCTGGAGTCCGGCAGCCCTTCCAGGGCAGCCTGGGCCTTTTTGTCTTCCTTTTCCCCATCCCCTGGGCTTTCTTCAATTCTGGCAGCTTGAGAGAGCCCAGCCTGGGCACTGCTGCCAAGACAGTTCGCCATGGACACCGAGGTAGAAGATGAGACTGAGATATTCTTGTTGTCAATCTGGACTGTGACATCCCGGAAGGCCATCATGAGGGTGCTGCTGCTCTTGGGCAAAGTATCTGGCAGCAGTCCCTCCTCCTTCTCTTGCTCCCTCAGTTCAGCTTCCAAGTCCTGGTTCGGCTGCATTGAGCTGGCACTGAAGGTTTCTCTGATCTGGTACGAGCTGCCATCTTGAAGGGAACACATGGTCTTCAGGCTCCATGTACTGAGGGCATCATCAATAGACTTGGCCAGGGACTGAACCTGTTCCGTGAAAGAGTCCTCCAATTCAGTCAGGGCCCCGCTGATGGTGACTGGCAAAGATGGGGACCTCACCAAGGGGATGCCCACAAAGTTATACCCTTCCATCAGGGCTTTATCAGCAGAGAAGTTTTCAGAGTTCTGGACCCGGACTTTTCTTAATGAGATTCGGCGGGGCATGCGGCTCTCCAGCAGGGAGTTCCGGATCTTCTCAAAGTTTTTGCTGAGTTGGTACTGGCGGAAGGCAGTCTGGATGGTGCAGGCTGCCCTGCGAGAGACCAGGTGCCCTCCGTATTTGTGCTCTAGCATTTCGATCTGAAACACACACACAAACAAGATTTTTAATTGACTTTTGAAGGCTGTCCATGACCCCAATTTATACACTGATTAGTTAGCAATGACACTCAGTGGGACCTCCAATACTCCATTAGCCTTTTTTCCACACTGCGGTGCCCTGGGGATGTCTGCTGGGATTGCAACAGAAGGGGGTCCCTCACAGCAGTGCCCTGGCCATGCCTGCTGACAGTGTGGGCTTCCTCAAAGCTGTGCCTTGGGAATGCCAGCTGGGGTATCCGCAGTGTGAGCTTCCTCACCGCTGTGCCCTGGCAAAACACCAGCAGAGTGAGCTTCCTCGTGGCCGGGGCCTGGCAAAGCCAGCTGAGACACTGGCACTGTGAAATGTGTACAACAGGACACCAGCCTGTGAAATTCTTTGGAGTAGAGTCTTGTCAATGCAAGTACAGCACTCCCGCAGTGTGACCCTCCCAAAGCTCCATTAACACTTCTACATCCCTCAACTACCTCAGCAAAGTGCCTCTAGAGAAAGGGGAAATCACTGAAAAGAAGAAAAAAACTAAGGAATTTTAACTGTCAAACAAGGGCTCAGATTAAAAACTATGGACCCAATCCTGTGAACGAGTGTCCTCAACTTCCACGGAAGTCAGTGGGCGTTGAGGTTGCTCAGCATGTGACAAGAAGTGCTCCGCATCTCTCTGGGTCACACCCCTATCTAAGCTCCACTCTTTGGCCCGGTGCACTTCTAGACTATGCAATATCTCCTGAGCTGCTAATCTCTCTCTCTCTCACACGCACACATACACACACACACACACACACACAAAGAGCTAGGAGACATAACAACTTTAGTCAGAGCAAACCAGCCACAAGGCCTACCCTGGCCACTTCATTATAGTTGTTTCTGTGCCACAGTCTGGCCACATGAACCCAAATGCTGTTTCCTTTTCCCAGTCCTTCATTTTTGCTCTGCAAGTGAAGCCCAAGACATGTGCCAGAGGAGGATGCTGTCTGTCTGCTTCATACATCACCCCAGCCTCAGTCCCGATGAGTGATCAATAGAGAACAATGTGGGAGGGATGAAGATGAGGGATGATGATGCTGAGAGAAGCAGAAAGGACAAACCCTCATTATCCCCATTGAGATGTGGCTAAACTGCTGAGCCTGGCAGGCCCCTCCCGTGTCTGATAAAGGACTTTACAGCACATGTACAGAGTGGGGGGTGAGAGAGAGTGAGAATGCCAGGTAGAAATGAGGCGCAGGATAGAGAGCACAAGCAGGCTCAATCCTGCATTAACAAGTGAGCTATTGCATGACCAAGTTATTTCTGCTTATTAACAGGATCAAGGGCAAAGAGGGGAGCACATGGTTAATTGCCTTATATACAGAGGACAGGCCCATTCTCAGACACACCGTGTCCGCCTGCACTGCACGCCTTTTTGGTCCATGGTTTCAAGAGTGGGTGTGCAAAGACCTTGAGGTTTATTACATGCTCACTGCGGCCAGGACCAGATTCAAGCATAGGCAGACTACGGCTGTATCTAGGTCCCAGCTCCTGGAGTCATGTGATTGCATCAGAATCTCAGCTTTCTTGTCTTTTCAGTAGGTTTCTGGACCTCACAGCTGCAAATCTAACCTTCAGAAAGTGAACCGAGTGCCTGCCTGCGTCGGCAGAGAGCCTGGAACAATAGCTTTAAGAATTGCCCCATGTGTCTCAGTAAGCTATTAACTACAAGATCCGCTGCTGTGGGAGTGAGAGGGGCTTTTGCAGATGACACCTCAGGAGATGACTCTGCGTGGTAGGTGAAGAATGCTATGGGCCCAGTCCTCCACCCCTACAGATACACCCCAGCTGCTGGGTTAAGTACTAAGGTACTGATTACTGCCACACTCACCTCTCTAGGGGGGAGAAAGCATGTGGTCCCTACTGAACACCAGAGGAGGGTGCTGTTGCTGCTCCTGGAAAGGAGAAGGGAGCCCGTGCCACTCCAAATGGGAGGTGGGGGCTACAGTGCAGGGGCAGAGCCTGTATTGTAGTGTGCCTGGGGCCCTGGACTGTCTTACGCAGCCCTTAATGCAGAGAACGACGCCTAGTGCCCACCCATAGGGCAGATTCTCCATTGCCTTGGACAGTCATTTATACCAGTGCAATGTGGGTGCCAAATCCTGCCAGATCAGAATGGGAACCATTTGCACTTGCTTAGCACAGGTGTAAATAACAGCCCCAGCTAAAGTGCAGTGGCAGATCTAGCCCTGAGCCGGAACACACCAGCTTTGCCCATCCTTCTGCTCGCCATGTAAGTAAGTACCTGCCGAATCAAAGTCAAAGTACCTTCAGACCATTTATCCCCATAAACAGATCGTGGAGCCAGCTGTAATGACAATAGGTCTTGTCAATAGTCTTAGCAGATGAACTAGGCCTCTGTTTGCCCCTGGGTATTTTGGGCTGGCCCCAGGGTGCAGGGGAAAGCAGAGGGTTGGGGGCAAGGCGGAGATGCTCTCCAAGACTTATCACACCCTGAGCTCGCCCCCTGGCCTCCACCAAACTTAAATTTCAACATACAATCAGGGCTTTCCCTTTCCACATCTTCAAAGCACGGGAAGGGGTGCGGGACAGTTTCCTCATACAGTCCCCCCACCACTGTGAGAAATTAGGACCTATCCCTTCCCCACCTTCCTCGGTACACAAGGCTTATTTAAATATATGCCCATTAAACCCTAACTTGTGCAGGCACAACCCAACCAGCTGTGACTGGGAACTGACTGAGAGTCCTGGGTACCACAGCCTGGCATAGCAACAAGGAGGCTAGTCCTGTTGGGGGTGTGTGTGGGGGGGGGGAAGCAGCCATTTGAGAGAAGGGATAATAATAAGGTACAAAACCCAGCAGAACCAGGGGAAGCAGCAGCCTGGTAGTTTTCCAGGTGACAGCCATTCAGGAAGTGTAAATTTCATATGCTCCATTCTTATTAGAGGCCAGGATGAGATGTAATTGCTGATCTGAAATAAAAGGCAGATTCCTCCAAAGCAGAGGCCAGTTTCTGAACAGCAGAGTTTGATGGCATTGGTTCTCAGTGGGAGAGGTGGGAGCCATCTAAGAGTTCAAAAGAATGGGCCAAAGCCATTGGCACCCCTGTTACTGCAATGCCTGGCACTCTATAAACCCCTACAAGCTATTAGGGAAATTAACGCCAAAGGGTATTCCCAATCTTCGCTGCTTCCTAAAGGCCCTGCTAAGAGCTCTCAAACGCAGGCCAAGCTGTCCGAATACTGAGCACTTTGACAGAACTTTCTATCCAAGAAGCCCAAAGAGCTTTTACAAAGGAGGATCAGTATCATGAGCCCCAGTTTGCAGATGGGGAAATTGAGACATGGAGACTTGCACACGGGCATATGAGTTGCGTAGCAAAGCCAAGAATATACCCCAGGTCTCCTGACTCCCAGTTCTGCACCCTGCCCACTGGGCCATGCTGCCACTCCACTTCAGTTGGACGAAATCTCTTTCTCGCTCTCTCCCTTTCAGGAGCGTGCAGCTCAGTGATTTCCTGAAGTCTGCGATATTCACATTTGCCACTGGACCGATTTAAGGATTTGACACAGCCACGGGCCCATCCCATTCTCCTCCTCTAGCAAGGGGGAAAGGGCATCCATTAGCTAGGGTTACCATTCGTCCGGATTTACCCGGACATGTCCTCCTTTTGTGTGCTAAAAATAGCGTCCGGGGGGAATTTGTAAAGCACTCACAATGTCCGGGATT